>NC_081561.1:9733868-9851368 GCF_022355385.1 Mustela nigripes
AAAAAAAAAAAGAGAAAATAGTCTATGGTTATATGAGCAAAATTTTAAAAATAAATTAAGTGTTCATAATTATGTAATTCAAGTCAAGCAATATAACATTTACCCAAAAGTGAGTTATTTTATCATTTTGGAATGTGAGGGAGACCATACTGATCAAAGATGGTGCAAATCTATTGAACTTTATTTTTCTGGCTCTCTTTAGAAAGTGAGGTCCAATTAAATGTTAAGAAAATTTCTATAAAGACATACAATGTCAAAATATTTTCAATATATTTTGTAATTAAATTTAATTTATTTATAAATTTTATTATTCATATCAAATGTATTTATTTATAAAAAATTAAAATAATTATTTCATAAACAAACTGGAATTGATAGACATTGATGAAAGCAATAGACTCTTTTCTACGTGGAAACAACATTGGAGCCAATTAATAAAAATTAAATTTAAACTTCCTATGATCATATTTAGTTATGAAAGTTTGTTATTCTCAAATAGATAAGAAATAACACACAGTTAGACGTACATGTATTCCCATGCCTTTTTTTGCTATTTTGGGTGTGTGTGTGTATAAAGATCAGATTGATTTATATAAAATTAAAGATACTAAACGTATTAGATGAGAAGAGAAAGAAAAACCAAACATGGAAACATTTCAACAATTAGTGACATTAGGAGAAAAATATCCAAGTTCATTATGCTATTTTTGCATTTTATAGGTTTTGAGTTCCTAGTTAATAAAAAGCTAATATTTTATGATAATCTATATCATTACATGATGATGGTTACAAATTTGGATTTCTTTTAAAAATACAATTATTCAAAGTGTCTGAAAATTTTACATTTTTAAATTATTTCTTCAAAATGTAATTAAAAGAGAAACTGTATTGCACCTGTCTGCAAAGCCATAGGCATTATTGTTTGTAGAAATAGGTCACATATTATGCCACAGGTTCTGATGACGACCAATGAAACAAAGTAATTTACAAAGTCCTCTGCCCTGTGTCCTACATTTGAAGCAATTCATTGCTTGGTGAATGGCAGAAGCTATTATGTTTGGTTCACATCTGAATGTGGGTCATTTACAGAAACCTAGGATGTGACATTTCTTTTAAAGCTAAAAAGGACAAGTGTGAACATTTAGTTAATACAGTATTTTAAGGGTCATGAAAAGGATGGAGTCTATAACTTAAACTAGCTCCAAAAGAAAAAATATATATATATATACATATAAATTATGATTGCTTCTTCCTAAATCTAAAAATAACAAAATGAGTTTAGCAGTTTGGCTTTACAGAGATCATAGTCAATGCTTATTGATAAAGTTACTTGCTACTGGTCTAAGTACATTACAATGCTCCAGGTAAAGGTCTGAAACAGCTTACACTTGCCAAAACTCATGTGAAATTAGCAGACTTGTGGAATATTTTAGGTGAGATGTATGACACTGAAGTTCTTGTATGTATGAAAAAAGCTTTTGCGGGTTTTCTAGAAACACTTGAATACTCACCATTCTGTTTAATTCTAACTGAAATTCAAATGGCTTTGGTTTGAAATTATACTAAATAGAGGAAAAGAGAAATACAAACTAAAATAAAAAAGTAATAAAATGGAGAGGGAAAGTAATTTTAAGAAAAGGAAAAAGAAATTCAGAAATAAAAATGTGCACGTAATGGGTAGTAGTTATGAACGCCTCCACCTCCATTTCCAGAGATAGCTCTACTGTAGGTTTAATGAAGTATATAGCCTTCAGAATACGTTTGGTCTCATGTTTGTAAGGGGACAATTATCCTCTTCACTCACTCCTCATTAATTCCTTATCTCAGTCAACAAATATTCCCCCTTGCGTACCAAATGCCACATACTTAGTAAGTGCAAGCAGTAGGGAAGGGGACAGGAAGGGGGTACCGAGGAGCCTTCATGGGGACCTGCAGCTGGCAGGAAGAGGACAGAATGACATGACAAGGAAAGCAGAGTGTTACAGGAGTATAATGTAAAGAACGTGGGTCCCACCCAGGTCGAAAGAGCTTTTAATGTGAGAGCAATCGGAAGCCATTGTATGGATTTAAGGCAAGAAGTGATTGATACTTTTTAATTAAAAATCTTTCTGGTTATAGTGAGGAAATAGATTAAAAGGAACAAAAGAGCATAGATAGAGGTTGGTTGAAAGGCTAATGCTACAGTGAGTCACAGGAGAGATCAGGGCACATTGGACAGAGAAAAGATCCTATGGATAGAACAAGATGGACAAATTCAAGAGCTAAGCCATTGCCAGAACCTGGAAAGCAAGGGAGTGTGGAGGGTGATGGAGAGGATGGATTTGAGGACAGATGCCAGGTTTCTTTCTCCCTCTCCCCCTTCCCTCCTCCCTCTCTCTTCCCTCCTTCCTCTGTCCCTCCTTCCTATGTCCCCCCTTCTTTCCTTCCTTCCTTCCTCCCTTCCTTTCTTGATTCATTCTTTCTTTCTTGATCCTTCCTTCCTTCCTTCCTTCCTTCTTTCTCTCTCAGCACTGGATGGGTGATCTTGGCATTTTCTGAGCCCAGGAACCCTAACTGAAGTGATTTGGAGAAGAAGACCATGAATTTCTTTTCAGAATGTCAATTTTTGAAGTTGCATTGACATTTATATATATATACATGGAGTTGTCAAAGTTAACTGAAAGTTCTAAATTGTTTAATTAAATTCATGTTTGCCTTGAAAGAACCGAATTCTAGAACTAAACTGAGCTGGGATGCCTTGGTGGCTCAGTCGGTTGAACATCCAACTCTCTTTTTGGCTCAGGTCATGGTCTCAGGGTCCTGTTACTGAGCCCTGTGTTGTCTGCTGGTGATTATCTCCTTTTGCTCCTCCCCCCAGTCCCTCTCTCTCTCTTTCTAGTTAAATAAATAAATAAAATCTTAGGGGGGGAAAAATTAAAAAGTACTAAACTGAGCTGCCTAAAATATGAACCTGTTAGAAATATACAATTTAAATCAACTCATTCATTCCCAAGGAGCAGATTGAAGTTTTATTCTTTTTTTTTTCTAAAAATATTTTTGATTGTTATTGACACACAATGTTACATTAGTTTTAGGTGTACACGATCGTGATGTGACTGTTTTATATTTTATTCTATGCTCACTGCAACTGTCACCACCATCTGTCACCATACATCGCTATTGCAGTATCATCCACTGTATTCCCTGTGCTGTGCCCTTTATTCCCATGACTTATTCATTCTATAATGGGAAGTCTGTGTCTCTCACTCCCCTTCACCTATTTTGCCCACGTTCACCACAACCCCTTCCTTTGGACAACCATCCGCGAGTTCTCTGTATTTAACGGGTCTGATTCTGCTTTTTGTCTGTTTGTTTATTCCTTTGTTTTCTTGATGCAATAATTCAACTACTGGGTATTTACCCAAAGAAAATGAAAACACTAATTTGAAGAGATATGTGACCCCCATATTTACTGCGGCATTATTTACAATAGCCAAAATGTGGAAGCAACTCAAGTGTCCATTCATAGATGAATGGGAAGACAAAAACTGTGTGTGTGTGTGTGTGTGTGTGTGTGTGTGTGTGTGTGTTGTGTGTGTGTGTGTGTACACACATACATATATTACGCAGCTATAGAGAAGGATAAAATCATGTCATTTGCAACAACATGGATGGATCTAGAGTGTACATTGTTAAGGGAAATAAGTTAGACTGAGAAAGACAATTTCCATATGATTTCACTCATATGTGGAATTTAAAAAACAAAGTTTTACTCTATTTACTATATACATTTATTTGTTTATTTTTTTAAAGATTTTATTTATTTATTTGACAGACAGAGATCACAAGTAGGCAGAGAGGGAGGCAGAGAAAGAGAGGAGGAAGCAGGCTCCCTGCTGAGCAGAGAGCCCGATTCGGGGCTCGATCCCAGGACCCTGAGATCATGACCTGAGCTGAAGGCAGAGGCTTTAACCCACTGAGCCACCCAGGCGCCACTACTATATACATTTTAAAAATAAGGAAAGAATCATAATGGTACAGCTATTGCCAAATGAAACCCAACTAGTAAGTGACAGAGCCAAAATTCAAGCCAGGCCAGTCTTAAATCCAGGTATCACGCCACGACATCACATCCATTCATTAGGTGAAAATCAACCACAAATATGAACTTTGAGTAATTTCATTGTTCAAAAAAAAAAAAAGAAGAAGAAGAAGAAGAAGAAATATGGGGACACCTGGGTGGCTGAGCTGGCTAACCTCTGGCTCTTGATTTCGGCTCAGGTCATGATCTCACAGTTGTGGGATTGAGCCCTGCATCAGCTCCATGCTCAGTGCAGAATTTGCTTGTTCCTCTCCCTCTGCTCTTACCCCAGCTCATGCTCTCTTTTTCTCTCAAATAAACAAAAAAATAAGTAAAATCTTTAAAAAACAATAAAGAATATTATGTACAAGTAATACTGATTGCAGTTTCTGAAGTTATGAAGCCTGCATATGGGTATCAGCTGTGCCCTGGGCCTACCGTGAAATCTTAGGCAAATTACCAAAAGTCACTAAGGGTTGGTTCTTCATGTATGAAAAGGAGACCCATGTTAAGGAGTCCTGAATTATCAGGATTAAGTGAAGTAATCTCATACTATATTCAAATAAGGGCTTAACATGCAAGAAATTCTCAGGAAACAGCAGAAATTACCATTTAGGAACTGAAAGGAAAATATTAAACACCTCCGTAGAACCTCCAGTATTCTAATTTATATGGCATATGATGGAAGTTTTTCTGAACCCTGTCCTTGGACATTCTGAGACGACTGTGAGATCCAATCATAAATCAGAGTTAAAATTCTCCGCTTTGTTGTTCATTTGTTCATTCTAATGGCCACAAGGGTCAGCTTTTCCAGTTCCTAGTTTTTTATATCCATGAGGGTATTGACCCGGGTTATGTACGCAGATTAGTTTTACAGGAAAACCCAAACTAGAAAGAGTAAGGTGAACCAGAAAAACTATGGCCGCATTTTCTCAAATCAAATTTAGCTGTGAGGTGTCTTGGCCACTGGGAAAGCACCAGGCTGATAAGAGGTCCTGGTCTCATGATCCATGTGAATGGCCCCCTCACCCCCCAAAAATGTGTTGCTTCAGCACTTAAGCCAGATGAAGGGCTGAGGCACTTCTACCATCAGATGGTTAAAAAGAAAAGACTACTTGGAGAGGGTGGTAGAGAACAAAGTTTGGGGCAAGTGGAATTGAGCTTTAGAAACACCAAGTCAGAGCAGAGAACTGGCAAAACAGGAGTGACAAAGTATTGTGTATCTATGTTTAGCACTTCCCTGGGTCCTCTGGATTATTTTTTGCATACAGTGCTTAAATGTTTTGCACATCACTGTGACTCTCTTAGACTCCTCCTTCTGCATTGCACTGTAATTGCACTGCATTGCACTGGGTGTTGCCAAGGAGTTCAAATTTAAAATCTATTCTAATCACTTGGATGCATTAGATTAACATATATAGGAACTTCATGTATTTTTTTTTTCTCACAATTCTTCATTATATTCTAGTGGAGCATTCAAAATGAAAGGGATGTGTAGAGTCATTTGGACAGACAGCCTGTGAGCCATATTTTATTTGAAAGGGGTCTGTCTTCATCATTAAGAAAATATTTTCCTCTATTTATTCATGGTTTTAATTGAACAAACATTTGTTCCATGTCTATTGTGTTCTGGACGCTTTTCTGGGTACAGAAAAGACAATGGTGAATTCTAGAGTTGGCGACTTTGCTCTCCACAGTCCAGAGTTTCATGTTATGTAACATTTTAAATACGTGGTAGGAGAGTTTGAGGTACCATTTTTTCCACGTGTAATCCTCATTGTTTTGTGGAAGCAAAGCAAAATAGTTGTTCTTTGTGTTTAAGTATTTGGTTTTTTGTTCAATTATTTTACTAGCAAGTGTGAGAATTTTATCGACTATGCAGGATCCTGACAGAGAAGTACTGGTTCCTTCACATTATCTACCCTATCAAATGTGGATATTTACATGGAAGTGGGAAAGGCAATTTCTCATTCTGGTGGCCTAAAAGAAGCCCATGTCAGGGATTTGGACTGTATCAATAAGACAATATGTACCTGACACTTCATCCAAGTACATTTACCTTCTTGACACCAGCCTGCCATTGGTCAAACCTCACATGCCTCCTTTCCCACCAGTTCCAAATGAAAATAGAAGTTGTGGTAGACCATTTCACTCTCTTCTATCTTAGAGATATCAGAAAAAGCCAATTTGTCAAATGACTGGTTAATGACTTAGACTTACTTACAGCAAGTTAATGACTTAGACTTACTGTAATATCTGTATGATATTACTAGAGAATATCGTATCAGGAAATGTTCAGAAAATCTTTGACCCAGCTTCTTGCAGCTACAGATGGGGTCTGGGGGCGGGGAGCGCAGAAAGAGATCCCTCTATTCGCTGAAGTAAAGGTGGGAGTGGAATCAATTCCAAATTCATAAATTAGAAGTAAATAGTTAAAACATTTCTGAATGAGGAAGGATTTTTTTTTTAATTTAAGATCTCTTTAAATAAGTCTAATTATCAAAAGGCTTTACTGTATATGAATTATAATGCCTATTTTTCTAAGTAATCTTTACATCCAATGTGGGGCTCAAACTCACAACCCCAAGATAAGAGTTACATGCTCTACCAGCTGAACCATCCAGGCACCCCTATAGTATCTGTTTTCCTAAAAAATCAAAAATACACTTAAAAGTTAATTGTCAAATGGAGAAAACATCCATTAAAACATGACAGAAGGGTTACTACTAAAATACATATAAAACCCCTATAATTCAGTAAGAAACACATTTAAATACTCATAGAAAGAAAACCAAAGGGACATTTAGAAGGCAATTCACAAAGAGGAAATACAAATGAGTGAATGATAAGCATCCTAAGAATATCTAGTAACTAGAAACAGAGGAATGAACCTTTAGAAAAGGATGAGATCCCATGTCTTCTATGAGATTTAAAAGAGAAGTTATCACATGATGTGAACACGAGTTGGTCAGATACTCCTTTCACTTCTATAGAAGCATAAATTCAGCTTCTCTAAAACACAATTTTGCAATATTTATCTAATGTCTTCGAGACATCATATTGTCTGAAACAGTATTTCTGGGTCTCTAGGATACTCCTCAAAAATAATCTAAAACATGAACAAGACCCTGAGTCTTAAGACGTTCATCAGAATTATTTATAAAATGCACAAAAAAGAGAAACAATCTATTATCCAGGAATAAAGAAATATTGAAATATTTTATACTGCTTCTCTGGTATAAAATAGTGTGAGGGCATTAAATTTTCCTGAAGTAAGTAAAGAATATGAAAGTATTTATCATACAGTATTATTGTTTAGAATCAACATATGAAATTATTCTTACAGAATAATTACAATTTTGTAAAAATAAATACACATGGGAAAAAATCGGAATAAATTTACCAAATGATTAACAATGCTTTTTCTAGATGATGACGTTATTTGTGTTTTTAAATTGATTTTTTGACTCTCTTCTGTAGTTTCCCTTTTTTTCCTAAATAACATATTCTTCCTATATTAAGGAAAAAACATTTAAAAGAGTAATTTTTTTTTTTAAGCTATAAAATTCAGTTCAGATAATTACACTCAGGTCAAGAACTTCCTCATACAGGTCAAAGTTCCTACTAGAACTATGGGGAGTGAGAATTTTTCTAGTAGAAACCCTTCAGCAATAAATTACTCAGGCTCTTGGAGGAATAAGATCCAATCAGTCAATGTAGAGCTTCCGGGGCCCAGAGCTAGACAAAATTCTCTGTTAACAGCCTGCAGAGCAGACTTGATCTCCTTTGTGTTCCTATAATACTAGCCATGTTATCACATGTTTTGACAGGACTGATCCAAAAGCCCAGGAGACTTCGGATTGTTGTCTTAATATTTGGACTAAGAATGCTAACCTAAATCAGTCAACACACACAAATCCATACTGGCATCTTTCATAAAGATGAGTTCTTAGGATTTCTGTACTCTTTGCCTACTTTTATGCCAGAGCAAACCCCACATCACTGACCAGATGCCTCTGTTGGTGGTAGTGCTTTGTAGAGAACAGAGCCACTCAGCTCACCATTTTAGAGAGTAATGTTGTGCAAACATCAGTAAAGAGATCTTTCAGCTGACATATTAGAATGACTTTATGCATACAAAAAATACAGGTATTTTCCCTGTGGGAGATTACTTTATCTCTATCGTAACCTAAAGACATTTAAAGAGCATCTGCTTCTAAAGCACTAGCAAAACCTGGGTTACTGAGCATATCTAGCTCTGATTGGACAGGATAAGCATGGAAGACAGTGAAGGGCTATGCTGAGATACTGCACAAAACTTGTTTATCCCTCCTGGACTTCTTCAGGCTCATTCTTTATGATGTATGGACACTTCATCTGTCTTTGCTTTTCCCTAATCATTTTTCCATCCATGACAGAGCTTCTCACTCCTCCTGTCCATGCTTTCTTGTGAGATAATCCTTCTGTTGTATTTTAAAGCAAACCATCATTTGTTTTAGGTAGCAAAATATTAAATCCCAGTTACTTGGTGCATAAATTCTATGCTTCCTTTTTCATATTTTACAAGTAATCTTGATAATAAAAATGTGAACCTTGGACAAAGAAATGCATGGTTGCAAACACTCACCTTATTTTAAGTGAGAAGAGATGTACTGATGTTGTAATAAATGGTATATAACATTATCTGATAATTTTTTAATCCTTTGGAAGTCTAAGCTTCCAAAATCATACATAATGTACTATTTTATTTCTTTAAATTCCCAAGGAACCCTAGTCATTTTAAATAATTGAGTCATGCTTCATGTAAAGCCTCTTATAAGATCTACCCATATGCATCATCCTTACCATGTTCCACAAGAACATGTCTGAAATCTAGCAAATGAACATCTTTGCCTAGAGGGCTGCAGGACAACTTAGTGGTCAAATGAAAACTGAATGATCAGGAAAGTCTTTCCTTCCCCAAAAAAGCAATTGTAACATCACTGCAACTTTGTTATAGGTCTAAAGAAGGAAGAATCGAGGAATGTGCTCACCTCCCATTTCACAGAAAATTATATTGGCTATCATATGCAAACTCCCTCAGTGCCCTGCCACAAACCTCCATGCTTTTGCCTCAACCTTATTTCTTTCCTTATCACCTCAAGGGACAGGATTTTTTCCCCTAAATCCTGGGTTTGTCTCCATATGTTCTCTACCTCATGTCTTCAGAGACCTCCTTGTGCATTTATCCTCACTTGGTTAACCATTTACAGTGTTTTTCTCCATTTTAGAATTTTCATATGCATACAAATATATTCAAAACAAACCCATGCTTAAAAACCACTATTCTTAAAAAGATTTTATTTACTTAATTTAGAGAGAGAGAGAAAGAGAGAGAGAGAGCATCCTCATGTAGTGGGGACAAGAGCAGAGTCAGAGGGAGAGAGAACCTGAAGGGGACTGCATACTTGCCATGGAGCCCCCGGTGGGGCTCTATCCCAGATGGTGAGATCATGACCTGAGCTGAATCCAAGAGTCAGACACCTAACAGTCTGAGCCACCCAGGCACTCTTAAACACTCTTTTTAAAAAAATACTTTTTATAGGCATTTTCCATGTATAGCATAGCTTTGTGTATAAAAAAGTCAGTAAGTCCTAACTCTATGCCCTTGTCCTTCACCAGTCCCTTGCAATTGAACCTCTTACTCAACAAATCAATGAAACTCAAGACTTCTTCCACATGAATTAACTGTCTCTGTGTTTTGCCTGAGCTCTAGACTCACCTATCCACTTTCTTATGGTGTCTTTTCCCTTGACAATATCAAAGATATCTTACGGTCAATAGGAATGAAAATTTAACTCACTAACTATCTCTTCTAAATATTTATTCTCACTATGTAGCCACCAAAAGAAATGAAATCTTGCCATTTGCAATGACATGGATGGAACTAGAGGGTATTATGCTGAGTGAAATAAGTCAATCAGAGAAAGACAATTATCATATGATCTCTCTGATATGAAGACTTTGAGAGTCAACTTGGGGATTTGAGGGTAGGGAAGGAAAAAATGAAACGGGAGGGAGACAAACCATAAGAGACTCTCAATCTCACAAAACAAATGAGGGTTGCTGGCAACAGAGGGGTAGGGGAGGGTGGTTGGGTTATGGACATTGGGCAGGGTAT
This sequence comes from Mustela nigripes, assembly GCF_022355385.1. NCBI lineage: Eukaryota > Metazoa > Chordata > Mammalia > Carnivora > Mustelidae > Mustela > Mustela nigripes. The sequence continues at coordinate 9,744,089 of NC_081561.1, forward strand.
GTGCTATGGTGAGTACTGTGAAGTGTATAAACCTTGCAATTCACAGACCTGTACCCCTGGGGCTAATAATACATAAGATGTTAATAAAAAATAAAAAAGTATAAAAAAAGAAAGAACCAGATAAAAATTGTTTCTACATTTGTTATAAATCATTGTCAATGCCATCTTAAAAGGTCTTATATAAGAAACTTCTCTTATAATTTACTGCCCAAAAATATGACTTTTGTAAAAATGTAACTTTCTTCTCTGTTACATGTAATCAATGTATTTCCCTTTTTGCCATTCCTTTACAGGAGCTCAAAATTTTAAATTCATACAAGTTACAATGTTAATATTATTCTTCTTTAAAGAAGTAGATAACAATAGAAATGTTGTTTATAAGAAATGATTTTGCAGTATTTTTCAAAATGTTAAAGCAAACCTAATGCTACATTAGAAGTTAATAAATCTTTCTTGATTGTATTGAAAAAAAAATATTTGTTCTCCATGTAATCTCTGTCTATGATAATGCTACTACCATCCTCCCATGGATGCCCAATTCCAAAACTTAAGGTTATACTAAATGTCATTCCTTCCTTCACCTTCAATTTCCAACAAGTCAAAAGTTCTATGTATGTCAACTATCTCTTCGATATGCCATATCCATTTCCTGTGTCCTTCTTTTTAGTGAAGGCACTTGACGTGCTGCCTAGACTATTGAAATGGCTTTGTAACTAGATTTTCCTGCTTTCAACCTGACCACTATTAAATACACTTTCCCTTCTATTAGTAGAGTGATCTTCGTAAAATTAAAGTTATTGAAAATCTTTCAGTTTTTTCACTTTACCAACAAATTCAAGCTCCACAACATGATATCAAGACATTTATCATCTATTCCTTGACTACACTTCTAATCATATCTTAGTCAACTGCCATTGCCCCATATCCTATACTCCAGCCATATTAAAATATTTTTGAGTGGCCAAATATGTCATAATTTCTCAGGATCATATGGTTTCATACACCTTCCCTTTGCCCAGGAACTTTCTTCCCTCTATTTATCTTCCACTGAGATTATATTAAAACTTTGAAAATTACTCAAGGGTTGTATTTCAACCAATGTGTTTGGATGCTACCCCAATCCTCCTCCAGACCTGAATTGATTCCTTTTCTCTATGCTCTTAGAGACTTTTGTGTTGACCTCTTCCTAGCACTTCTTTTTTTAATTATGGTAAGAGCATTTAAAATTTATTCTTTTAACAATTCTTTAAGTAAATAATACAGTACTGTCAATTACAGGCACGGTGTTGTACAGCAGATCTCAGAACTCAATCATCTGGCGTAATTGAAACTATGTCTGTTGAAAAGCTATTGTCTATTTCCCCCTTCCCTTAGACCCTGACAAACACCATTCCACACTATGCTTCTCTGACTTTGGCTATTTGAGATACTTCATGTAAGTTGAAACATGGAGTGTTTGTCCTTCTGTAACTGGTTTAATTCATTTAGCATAATGTCCCCAATGTTTATGTTGCCACATATTGCAAGATGTCCTTCTTTTTCAAACCTGAATAATATTCCATCATGTGTATCTACCACGTTTTTTTTATCCATTCATCTGTTGATGAACATTTAGGTTGTTTCTACATCTTGGCTATTGTGAATAATGCTGTAATGAACATGGGAATGCTCATGTCTCTTTGAAATCCTGATTAAGTAAATTTCTAGAAGTGGAGTTGTTGGATTATATTGCAGATCTACTTAAAACAGTATGTTATTAGCAATAAATACAGACAAATAGACCAACAGAATAGACTAGAGAGCCCAGAAAGAAATCCATGCATATACAGTCAATCGATCTTCAGCAAGGGTGCCAAAAATATAAAATGGAAAAAAGGATGGTCTTTTCAACAAATGGTGCTGAGAAAACTGGATATCCACATGCAAAGGAATGAAAATAAACCCTTATAACACACACAAAAATCAACTCAAAGTGGATTAAAGACTTAAATATAAGACCTGAAACTAAAAATTCTATTAAAAAACACAAGGAGACTATTTCAGGACATTGGTTTTGCCAATGATTTCATGGATACTCCTATCCATGGCTTTTAGAAATACCGGCAACAAAAGCAAAACTGAACAAGCGGGACTATTTCAAAATCAAAAGCTTCTGCAAAGCAAAGGGAACTATCAACAGAGTAAAAAGTCTTCCTAGCACTTTTTACACTGCCTAGAATTTGTTACTTTTCTCATTTTTCCTCACACACACACACCTTGCTTGCTAAGTGAGTGACCTGGAAAACAAAACCCTACAATATTAAGGATCAAAGCTGAAGGATGATTCTTTTAGTGATTTGGCAGGGGTGGGAAGAATGGGAAGGAAGATTAGAAGGAAGAGAGAAAAAGAATTTTACATAAGCTTCCTGGGAAATTTGTCAGGATATTATTGGATATCAAGGGATTAACAACTCCTTGTTTCTTGTTGGCCGCTAGTTTGAAGAAACCAGTATAATGCTTTACAGAAAAATTTCTCTATTACGGAGAAAATGTTTCCCCAAAAGTTGATTCATTTCTCAGCCAGTCTTCATGATAGATGTTATATATAACCAATGGCATTTCTTTCTCTTTCTTTTTTTAAAAATTATATATATATATATATATATTTATTTATTTATTTTAGGATTCTATTTATGTATTTGAGAGAGAGAAAGGGAGAGAACACATGAGACAGCAAGAATGGGACAGGGAGGGGCAGAGGGAGAGGGAAAAGCCGGCTCCCTGCTGAGCAAGGAGGAGCCCAGGGCCTGAGCAATCCCAGGACCCTGGGATCATGACCTGAGATGAAAGCAGACACGTAACCAACTGAGCCACCCAGGTGCCCCAACCAGGGACATTTCTATCTTAGACATGTAGACGTGGTTCTAACTTCTCTTCTTTAACCATATTCTCACAACCTCACTGCACAATAAGACTGGAGGCTGAACACACTTAAGAACCAAGAGGATTGAAACACCTTACCTGAGACAACACAAATAGAAAATTAAAGAAGAAATAATGAATAGCAGGATGTAAATGAGCACTGTGAGCATTACACCAAGAATTCCCGAATGCTGAGTTCTCACAAATACCCAGTACAGCTTTGCTGCATCAGCTACAGGAGTCTCGTCATTATGTGTAAGCCGCTGAGGAAAGAAAATACAAATGTAAGAAATAGGATGGAAATACCATTCATCGAGTTAGACGAATTTAAATACATAAAAACCATATGATACCATATTTGTTTTTAAATTAAATTCTCAAGGTACTAAAGATCACTAGATCTTCAGCTATATAAAGGAAAAGAAACAGATTGGGTTTCCATAGCTGGTTTACCAGGTTGTTGTTGTTGTTGTGTGTGTGTGTGTGTGTGTGTGTTCTCATTTTCCCTATAAGCTTTTAAATGTGTATACTCTACATGTAATTCATAAAGTAAAAGCCATGTATTATTTATGTACTATTAACTTCTGAATTTAATGAGCACAAGATATAAAGAAATTAAATATGATGGTGGAAAGATCTTTTTCTCTCTGAAGCAGATTTGAGAGGAATTTAATTTGTACTATGCATAAAATAGGTAGCTTATTTTAGAAAATTATAAAAAAAGTTATCAGTCTATTTAATGTGAGCTTGAAAACCAAAGTTTACATTACGTCAATTTAACAATAAGTCCTTCTTTTAGACAAGGGACAATACATTCTATACTGAGTTAGAAATAAATATAAGGCAATGAGGTCTTTAAAAACTAATGTTTAATGTTAAGGACCTAGAACATTGACACTTGATATCTTTGACCTCTGATTTTTATAAAACATAAATGCTCTGTAATTATGACTCTTATGGTATTAGGTGAAAGTAGTATGTAATATAAATGTAAATAAAGTGTATTTTCTTCAGTGTAAGAAAGAAGGAAGAATTTCTTTAGTTTTTAAACTGACAAATAAATAAGTATAGCTTAAATGGACATATTCAGAACTAATCCATATCACATATGTACAAATAAAAACAGAAACTCAGTTTAATCCATATTTTCCTTACATCAGAATATCCTTTAACACTTGGACAATGACTCAAAGTCAGATATTCTGACTCTCAACTGATGTTTCTTTCACCGCCACACGAAAATTTCGATTTTTATATTCTGTATTTGTTAATGGGTCAACCTTGCAGAATGTGAATCTGTTGCTTGGACTTCAGGCAGAAGATCTGTAAGTGTTGTCATACGTTTCTCCTATTCTAGATCTTCCCCTTCTGCTATTTCTTAAAGGTAAAGAAACAGATGTGGTATTCACTGACAACACATACTAAAATTGATACATACATATTGCCCATAATGTAATCTAATCAGCAGATGCTAATCATTCACTTGGTCCACACACATTTTGGGAATGTCCACCATGTGTCATTAAGCTCTGAAGATAGAAGAGTGAATAAAATTAGACAAAAACCCTATGTTCTTGAGTTTACATTTAAGTTGGGGTGGAGGTGGTGGATAAACATGTAAGCAAGATTAAGTTATTAGGATGGTAGGTTAGAAGATGGCATTTTGAAGAAAAACATGAAGCAGAAAAAAGTACAGGAGGGATAGAGGTGTATTACTATATACCGTAATCAGAAAATGTATCATTTGAACAAAGACTTGAAAGATATGAGGGAACAGGTGATATGCCTACCACATGGCATTCATCACATACTGCCCATGCTTAGTCTTGTGTGTGTGATTCTCTAACTAGACTGGAAGTTCCTGCCTGGATCATGGGCAATGACTCTTACATCCTATATTGTACAGTTTATATGTATGATGCCTTAGATTTTTCAATTTTTCAATAATTTTTCAATATTCATTATTCAATAATATTTAATATTTTTCAATATTTCAATAATATTTCAGTATTTCTTTAGATATTTCAATATTTCCAATTGGTTGTCCCAACAATATTGTGAAATGAGTAAGGTATGTGTTATTATTTGTAGGTATTATTACTTTTTGGTGGTACATATGAAGAAGTTGAAGACCAACTTACCCAGCATCATATAGCTGAGAAATGGCAGAGCTGAGACCAGAACCCACTTTCCCTCACTCCAAGTCAATGCTGTTTCCATTAATCCATTATAATGTCTAATGGATTTTCAAGAATGATTTGCTGAACGAAGACACTTTTATTCTACCCTTGTTTGATCTTTGTTCTTATGTGTTATCCTTATCTGTCTACATTGAGGACAGAAATCATGCCATACTTACTCTCTTTCTTTTAAAATCCTGTGCAGAGAGTATAGTCAATAAATACATGCTGATCAATTAAAACATTCAATAGCAAATTCTTCCTCTACTTTTTATCTAGATTGAGGCTCAGGCAGAGAAAGAATTTATGAACTTGGTGGAATTGTTGTTTCATCAACAGGGGTCCAGGAATGCATTGCCAACCTCTGAGCCAGCAAACTGAGAGACTAACAAAATGTTATTAGCAACATCAACAGCCACCCATGCGTCAGCCTCAAACCATTCCATCTGCCACATCTCCTTCTGGATTGCCATTAAAAAAAAAAAAAAGAAAGAAAGAAAAAGAATCCAGAACAAAATGTATCAGTAAAATAAGGTAGCCTCTTTCTTGGCTAGCTGATGAGGATCAACTAAGTACAAGTGATCCCTGACTTTCTCTGCTAAAAGAAAGTGCTGAAAGAACTGTAGGTATGAACCCAGGCAAGTTGAATCTCATGAGTGACTTTCAATCTATGATAACTATGACCGCATGTGGAGTGGTAGTTCACTGAATTTAATGAGCATACAAATCAAATGGAAGGGCTGTTAAAACACAGTAGCCCCTTCTCAGAGGCTGGGCTCCTTCCCAGAGTTTTGACCCTATAGATTTGGTACAGGGTCTGAGATTTTGCATTTCAATTTGCACTGCAATTAAGTTCCCTGGTGAAACTGATGCTATTTACCCAGGGACCTCACTTTGAGAACCACCGCTTTAGAGCAGTACTTCTCAAACTTGGTGAGCTCATGTTAAAATGTGAATTTTGATTTAATTAATGGGCATGTCCATGTGTGGACTCCAAGGCTGCTGCTCTGTGGGTGACCTGCACCTTTGAAGGTTTTTTTTTTTAATGACAGCAAAAGTAGATGTCATCTGCAAGAAGCCTAATGGATTCTAACCGGAGAGTCTATAATCGTGCAGATTAGGAACGAGACTTCAGCTTTTCTTTCCAAGTGGAGAAAGATATAGGTGCTCTACTCATCTTTTAGAATCCAAGTCAGCTTCCATCAGGTTACAGACCTCTGAACTGGTGCTGAGATGGCCCTGCTGGAGGCGACTTTCCTATAGATTACATCAGAGGCCCCAGAGTAAATTTATACTGCTCATTTTGTCAGCTGTCTTTGATACAGTGGCCCACTCAGCTATTAATCTCTCTAGAGGACCTGACTGGAATAAGGAAAGCCATTCCAGGAGGACTGCAGTCACTCCTATGATGAGATCTCAGAAGATGACAGAGCTGCTCATCCTCCCCAAATGGCTTCACCTGTGGGGTTGCACCGAGATTGGACTGGCACCCCATGTGCTCAATAGGCCTATCAGGCATCTGGGAGGAACTGGGAGATGCCATGGAATATGATCCCAGGGGAAAGCAAACAGAGTTCCCCTTTACACTTCCTGCTCAACCAACCTTGATCACTCGGTCCTTCCCTCGCTAACCAGAAGTCTGAGGGAAGTCAGAATCTGGACAAAACCCAGTTGGCTCCAGCACAATCTGCCTAGAACCAGAATGCAGCCTATGATGGGGGTAGGGGTGACTTAGAGATGGGGTTGAAAACACACCTATTCTGACCTGTCATCAAGGTGTGCAATGGTACTGAGACTTCAGACAGTCGTTGCTGGCTGGAATTGGAAACACGTCAGCCTTCCAAACATTGACAAACTTTCCTTGGTGCTCGGCTCTTCCTTCAACCCTCAACAGCAGGACTAGAAACTGGATATACTGGCAGGCTCCATGAGCACTGCTTTAAGTCCTTTTAATAACGCTGAATGGTCTGCATGGTTCCAGACTCAACTATCACATTTGTCTGTAGGTTCTGAGCATTTCTAGCAGAGGTAATGCTACTAGAAATAAACAGAATCCTCACTCAAAGCCTAACAGGCCATTAATGGACTCAGTGCATCTGGGCCCCCAGTCTTGTTGAGAACACCCCCAGGAACCCTGAGCAAACAAAAGGAAAGGGAGAGTAAGGAGCCTAGAACCTTGTGTCAGTGCGATCTGGTACACGAACCAACATCTCTGGCATCACGTAGGTATCTGTTACAGATACCTACGCAGAATCTCAGCCCCCTCAGCTGCTGACTCAGAATTTGTATTTTAATAAGATCCCCAGGGGAGGAATAAACCCAGAAAAGTGGGAGAAGCCCCGCTGTGGCAGAGTGCAGCCTGAGAAGTAGAAATGAAACAATGACTGGGTTTGCCCCTCCTCGCTGCGACCACAGCACCGGGGGGGCCTGATCTCACCAATCACTCTGAACAGCGATTCGTCTTCAGTTCTACAAGTGCATTTCAAACACTGTTAATGAGGAGAGTCCATCAGAAGGCCTCACCTCTGTGATCTATTTGGCACAATGGACTGGGAGTCTCGACACATATAAACCAATTGCAGAACTTTTCTTTTTCTTCTAGAAAGGACAAATACACCAGTTATGGAATAGTATTTGATCAATTAAGGTAATTTTATAAATGACTGTTTGATCACATTGATGTATTTATAGTATCCATCTGCTCTCTTGCTTAGAGCTATGTTTCATAGCCAGCTCTACGGTATAAAAATGTAGTTAAAATTCAGATTTCCTTTCATTTCGTGAGCATGATGAAAGTCAAAATAAGTGCCTATGGAGTAAGTTTTTAAATTTCATTTATTACTTAGAATTGTTTAAATCTCTACTTTTTTGAGTCTATTTATTACAGAACAGTATTAAATCAAAGAAAATAAGTAACCTAACCAATTGAAGGAACTACTGTATGATTCCTTTTTAAATAAAGTTTGGCTATGAAAATCTTTATTACTAAAAAGAGTCACCAACAAAAAGTTACCAAATAAAACTTCTCTGTAATAATTGTGAAAATGCACAAATTAGTTTGAATGTGATTGCCAACATTATTTCCTGCTTATTCTGCAAATGTTCATTTAAGACTGTTAAAAACAGTTCAGTTGATTATAATAGACATCCATCATTTTTATGATGAGGAAAAACTTAATAACTTCAATTTAAGATAAATATTGACATTTTCATGATTACTGGAACTTCCGACATCAACCGATTCATGCACTAAAGCTAAATTTTATGTCAAGAACTCATATCCCGATTATTTTACTTGACTTACCCCCAGGGCAGTATCCACTATAAACACTGCCAGTGGGTCTAGAACTGTCCATAGTCCCATGGTAATGATTAACTTTGACAAGATGTCAGGGCAGGAGGCAAACAGTAGCTGACAGCCCCATCTGATCAGAACCAAAGGAAGTACCACTGTATTCAGCACTAAAGGTCCCACCACAACCACGAGCAACTCTTCTCTGATTTGAAGTGAGGAAGTTGGGTAGCAAAGCTCCACCGTGAAAGGGGAAAAATGGAATCTGTGGGAAAACAAAGCAACCACGTCTGTGTAAACAAGAGAAACTACACAAGACGCCAGGTATACAAAATAATTTTTAGTTTATATGCTTTCTTTTTTTCATATAGAAAAATTGACACTTAATATTACCCCCAAATTGGGTGTTAGAAGGTTTCATCTTTTCCCAACCCCATAGGACCACCACAAGAGCTCCCCTTCCAGTAGAAGGCAAATTCTATCTTGGCCATTGTTCTTATGTCATAGGCAACCATAGAAAGAAAAATAATTCTACCCACTGAGCAGAGCATTCTCTAAGAACTGCCCTGCAGATAATACACACTCACAGGTAGGCAGTGTGGAATGCAAAATATACCAGTGGACATAGTAATGAGTCAACCTCTATCTGAAACCAGAAATGTAAACCAGTTTAATCATTCTTTCGAGTCTTAATATACCTGATGAATTTTGAGTGATTCCCCTAGATAGATCCTCAAATACAGAACAACAATGCTCTGCTATGAGTAAAAATATCCTATCCCTTAGCTGTTTGAAAAGGGACAACTTGACACAACCTAATAACTGAAGGGTCAAATCCAAGGTGAGCCCACTCATTCAGGCAGCCTTGACCCAGGTGTTGCTACCCTTTTTCTATGGCCAAGTGAGATCTCATTCTGCTCTAAGATTTCCCTCCCATCTATTTCAGCCACAGTCATTCTGCTCACACACCCTCTTTCCCAGCTCTCTACTAAAAAAGAGTTCTTCATTTTATCCACTCCTTGACCTATGCTTTGGAGGAAGTTTTATGCGTTGTTCTTATGCTTTTGAATGTCAAATGAAGTAATGTGTGTACGTTCACAGCAGAGGACCCAACACAGAACAGTAGGAGAAGAAATGCTCCTAGTCACTGTGGTTACTGTCATGTCTCATAACTCCAGTGTGACATGAAGCTAATGTAGGATTCGAGCCTGCAGATCTAGACAATAGCCAACAAAATACCCTATCTTATCTTAGGTCTTCTGATGCTTAAGAAATCAGATAAACTGGGCTGCCAAGACATTTTTCTTGCAGTCCCATTTTATTAACAACCAATAAAAATAGAGCTTTCCTTTTTTTTTTTTTTTTAATTGTAGAAGTAAAAGAGCATTACCAAAAACAACTAGCTCAAGCATATGACATTTGTCCTTTCTGCTTTGGAATCCCTCACCAGAAGAAAGAAAAAAGAGAGAGAGCAAGAAAAAAAAGGGGGGTGTAGAAAGGAAGAAATATATCCATTTAAAAATTCTCTCTAGGAGATATGGTAATTTAGTATATGTAAATGTGCATATTCCAGGTCATTTATATATTTGTGATTTAATTTCAAAGCATAGTCAAAAACTCTATGTGTGTATGTATAAAATACACACATACTCTTTTTCACAGTGGCTTAAAGTTGTTTGTGATCTTCTTAATTGAAAATATACACACATCTTTATTTTTATCTGCAACATCTACATTTGAGAAAATGAATTTTACTTCTATTGATTTCTATCTGTTTGTCTATGTACAGTGTCTATTGAATCAGATTTGTGGAGAGATAACCTGCAAAGTGTCGTCTTTTTCCAAAGTATAATGGCCCAGAAAGCTGTCTGGACTTGAGTTTGGTAATTGTTTGAATTCAATCATTTTGCAGAAGAAGCAATCTTTGCCTCCCTCAGCATAGGTGATAAATCACACTTACATTACTTCTAAAATACCTTCAGCCTGAGTCACTCTGATAAAATCAAAACAGAATAAAATACAGTTGCTAAATTCCTTTTTGGGTTCTGCTCAGAGGGTAGAACATACTTGAATCTGCTAAATTTTAGAGAAATATTGATGTGCCTGATACGTGTTGTCTATACAGGCCCATAAGATGAGACTATGACTGTAATCGACCTTCTTGCTCTTAGGTAAAGACATTTTTGTCTCTTCAAATCATACCCACATTTTAGGTCTTTGGGTAAATGGACTGAGAGGAGTTTTGCACTTTCATTTGGCCGATCAAGATGAAAACACATCCCTTTGACTTGTAGGGGAAAGCACTCACTTTGTAACAGGAGTGGAAATGGCCCGGAGGAACAGCCACTGGCTAAGATAATGCAGGTAGAGCCTCAGGAACCAGAGGGAAGCCATCAGCAGAATGATGTACCAGAAGCCCTGGCTTCTCCACTGAGCTAGCTGAAGCTCCGAAAACACAGACACCAGCACGAAATGCAGATGCTTGAGGAGTCCCCCAGGTCCAGTACCACGGGCAGTGGAAGAACAGCTACAAACACAGCGATAATGAATTTGGAGCTTAAGGTACATGCCCAGCAGTAAAATAGTGTGAAGCCATAATAAAGACATTGTGAAAGTGAAATGGAATGAAATTATTTCTTAAATACTTGGACTCAGATTACTTGAGCTTCTGTTTGCTATAATGGAGGACTAAGAGGGGCCGTAGAGATGGGTATCAAGAGGGCACAGATTGCGTGGAGCACTGGGTGTTACACACAAACAATGAACCGTGGAACACTGCATCAAAAACTAATGATGTACTGTATGGTGACTAACATATCGTAATAAAAAAATAAATTAAATAAAAGTGGAACCATGGAAAGAAGCATGTAAACAGAAATGGAAAACAAAATCAAAATGAGGTATCTCCTCACATCAGTCAGGAAGGTGACTGTCCAAAAGAGAAAAAAGAAAAAAGAAAGAAAAGAAAGTCAGAAGATAACAAGTGTTGAGGAGGGTATGGAAAAATAGGAACTCTTGTACATTCCTGGTAGGAATGTAAATTGGTGTGATTGTTTCGGGACACCATATGGCTGGTTCTCAAGAAATTAAAAATAGAGCTACTGTGGGGTGCCTGCATGGTTCGGTTGGTTGAACGTCCAACTCTTGATCTCAGCTCAGGTCATAATCTCAGGGTCGTTGGATCTAGCACCATGTTAGGCTCAGTGTTGGTCATGGAGCTGCTTGAGATTCTCACTCTTCCTCTCCCTGTACCCTCCCTCCCATTTATGTTCTCCCTCTCTCTAAAAATAATAAAATTAAATAAAATTAAATAATAAAATAAAAGTAGAACTACCATATGATCCAGCAATACTCTTTCTGGGTATAGATTCAAAAGAATTCAAAGCAGAATCTCAAACAGATATTTGTACACCTCTGTTCATAACAGCATCATTCACAAGAACCAAGAGGTAGAAGCCACCTAACTGTCCATCAAATGAAATGTCATTCAGCCTTAAAAAGGCAGGAACTGCTGACACCTGCCATGACGTACATGAACCTAGAGGACATTATGCTAAATGAATTAAACCAGTGAGATAGAGACAAATCCTTTATGATTCCACGTATATGTAGTAGCTAGAGTAGTCAGATTCACGAAGATAGAAGGTAGAATGAATTTTACCAGGGTCAGAGTGGGGAGGGTCTTAATGGTATAAGGTTTCCATTGTGCAAGGTGAAAAAGTTGTGGAGATTGGTTGCATGATGATGTACATGTAATTAACATTGCTGAGCTGTATTTTTAAAAATGGTTAAGATGATAAATTTTATGTTATGTGTAGTTTACAATAAGACATTGTAAGAGAAATATGGAAATGAATTATTATAAGTAATAAACTTATTTTAAAAAATCTTTAAAATCCATTATATATTCCTGTTTATCTCACCTACCCACAGCGACCTTTATTAAAATCAGATTTTGTTATTTGTATATGCCTTGTTAAAAGTTAACTATTTTAAAAAATGAGTTATTAATATAGGAGTTATTAATGTCATTAATTATTAATGAACTATTAATTAATAATGAGTTATTAATATGCCATTGGACATATGCAAATGATAATTTGAAACTTTGACGTTCTCTTATTCCTTAATATAATACTGACATTCTGTTGAAACTAAACATAAAATAATTACATCCAGGGTATTCTGATTTCAATCAGGTTTCCTCTCTCTGTTTGGTATTGGGATCAAGAGATGTTTTCAAAGTTTCTAAAATTAGAGTTTTTGCAGGAAAGAAGATGAAGAAGTATCTGAAAATAAGGTAGAGGCATGGGGAGCCAGTGTGGCTCAAATGGTTAAGTGTCTGCCTTTTGCTTAGGTCATAATCTCTAGGTCCTGTGATCAAGCCCCACATTGGGCTCTCAGCTCAGTGGGGAGTCTGCCTCTCCCTCTCCCTCGGCCTTTCCCCTGCAGGGAATATACAATAGAGTTTCCATAGCTTAGTGACTACAAGTATAAGCTCTGGGCTCTGTCTACATAGAAGTCCTTTCAATGTCTTAGTTTGCTCATATTGGAAAGGGGGTATGCTAACAGTACCCACACCCCAGGGTCAGTATGATGACTAAGAGGCATGAAAGACTCTGAACACTGCAAAACCTGCACCTCCATCACAAAATAACAAATACTCAATCCACTGCTTTACCCTCTTCCCATATTTACCTGAACTACTTTGAAATAGGCTGGCCTTCCATCAAGCCCAAGAAATGTAGGAGACGATGTGATTCCTTTTATTTTTAAAGAGATATAAACAGGATATGCATATGTTGCTTCACTGAAATAGTAAATATCATCAGTGTATACCATCACCAGCTTAACAAAATGTCAGTTTTGTTACATCAGTGATCAATCTTTATAATAACTAGGCTCCAAGTCCTGTGCTAGCGTGTCTGATTCTATTCTAGAAAAATATTCTAGAGTAATTCAGTAAATTTCTCAACCAGAAATGGTCCTGATTAAAAGCATCTTTCCAAAGGAGAAGCTAGTATGATAGGAGGTATCTCAGCAGCAGTTGAGGCAGTGTGAGAACATAACAGAAATGAAATTCATAGATTCAAAAGATTGTATATACAAAAGCTTATCTCTCTCTGAAGACTAAATATAATGATAATTGATCTGTGAAAAGGAGAAGATAAATAATAGAAACAAGAGTCTTTGCAGAAATAAAATTAAAAAACAATAACAACTAAGGGGATCCTGGGAGGCTCAGTCCGTTAAGCATCTGCTCAGGTGATGATCTCAGGGTCCCGGGATCGAGTCCCACATCAGGATCTCTGCTCAGTGGGGAGTCTGCTTCTCCCTCTCCCTCTGCCTGCCTCTCTGCCTACTTGTGTTCTCTGTCAAATAAATAAATAAAATCTTAAAAAAAAAAAAAAACCCTGATAACAACAGAAAGTAAAAGAAAACCCATAGTTCCCTTAGAATTCCAATCCATGACTTTAGCCTTTTGGTCTGTGCAGGACTCATGAGGCACTGAACTTGACGCTGACAGTTCCCTTTTGTTGTTCTTGTGTGTATTTTCCCATGAAGGTGTGGAGCATCATCCAAGCCATCGACGTGCAGTCTGTACTGAGCCTGCTTTTCAATTATACAAACAAGGAACAACTAAACAGGAAACAGACCCCTGAGAGGTTTTGGTTTCCCAATGGTAATAGGGTCCTCATAGAAGGATTCCAGAATACCTTACTACATTTATCATCATGGGAAATGAAACCCAGAACTTTCTACACTGCTAAAGCAAATATTCTGTGCATGCTGCTCTTCAGTTAATTATTCTGTTGCTATTGTGCCTCTTCAAAGAGAAGAGAAAATCAAATACAGATTTGGCATCGTGTGGTTTGCAAAAACCCAGAAAATCTCAGATGATGCAAAACAGAAGAGACAGTAGCTTATTTGACCTTTGGAAATTTCCACTGTTCTTTTCATTGATATAAATGACTAAGCAGTTTAAATGTTTATGCACAGAGCCCACTATAAAGTCATACTTTTTTCATTAGTTTCACTGATAAATATTTCCCACCCACATTCAGATACACATATTTATTGGTGGGGCGCTTGCGTTAGGGCAAAGAACACTAAAATGTCACCATGAATCACTTACATCGAATTCAAAATAATTACTTTGTACCTAGTGAAACAAATCAGTATTTGTTCTTATTTGTTTGTTTAACAGTGATACCTATAGTATCTGGATCCCGATAATTAGAAAAGACCTGGAATCAATCATTTAGAGTCTGAAAAATTAAATACTGCGAAGTTAGAAATTAATACAGGACTTAGCTGATGTTAGATGATGGCAAATAAAAGTAAGTATCAATAAGCTTGTTGGGTGAAGAGAACTTGTCAAAGAGTACATGCGACGGGGATAGTCCTTTTCTTTTAATCATTTTGAATTTGTACCTGAACTCCAGATGGGTACAGATAGAGAATTACAGCCACAATTATGCCTCCATATATTGTTCTTGAAATATATTTCATTCAAAAGAAAATTCTGCATCCATGTTTCGAAATTTTCTTGAAAGCAAGCATCTCTTTTATTCCTGTCTACATGTAAGGCACATTATAAAAAACCAGTGCCATTGTACACTCTCTTGATCCACATTTCAACTGTTCTTTCCTTCCTCTGTAATCTTTCTTGGTTATGTACAAAGAGTATGACCATCAAAAGGATAATAAATGGCCTCTGCCACTGGGGTGTGTAATACGTATAGTGGGAATTGATTTGTTGGTTATGAAGGAAGCCATAGAGCACACAGATCACTGCAAAATCACATTGAGGCCAGCAGCTACTCCTCAGTTCATGCAGGCGACTCCTCTATCGCTCACGGGGTGAGCTGCCAGAGGCTGAGAAGAATGGTCAGGTCATCCAGTATTCAGCTATTAAATGAAACCTATTTCTCTGAACTTCAGCCACATTTCATATGACACACATATATCCCCCTTCCATGCCCAGTCCTTATAAAGGCCCGATAGCAAACAACAAATCACAGATCCTGCCGTATACGATCATAGAATAAAAAAATAGAAAACAAACGAAATTTGTTTGGGGAAAAAAAAAAAAAAAAAGCATGGAATGCATTCTTAAACTCTCTTCGACTGTGAACAGAAGTCCTTAGGGATTTGTAGACAGCCAAAACCCATCACTCATCAGCTGTGCATAATAATCCTTTTAAAAGACACTATGGATAAATGGCACTAAAATTTTCCATATTCCCTTCTTCTGCTATACCTAGCCATAGTCTAAATGTAGCATTTTTTAAAGCAAGTTATTTTTTTTATTTTTTATTTTTTTTTATTTTCATGTAGTTCTTTTATTTGAGTATTTCTCATTTCTCTTTTCCTCATGTTCCATTTATCAAGTTTTGGAACATGGAATCCTCAGTGACTGTGAGTCTTTTCCTAAGGCTTAGTGGTCAGCATTTCAGGGAGTCATTCTAATACATGGATAGGTCATACCGTGTTAATGGTGGAGAAAGCCTCATCATAGTCCCTCAGACTTTTTCAGAAGCTAAGCAAACTAAAGCATCAGGAAGTTAAGCGATTTGCCCAAGTTGATACGACTGGAAAGAGTTTTCTAACTCCTGTCTGCTGACTTGCCATGAGGAACTCTCCATCACTTTAGCAATAGAAGAAACTCAAGACTGTCTGAAAGTGAGCCCCTTTATTTGAAACCTGAAAGAAAGAAAGGGTTCTTCCTTCGTGGAAGCTGGTTTAACGGGACACAACTCACTCGTTCACCAGATCATTATTCTATGAACGTATATGTCAGGCCCTGTGATGACATAGTAGGCAGGATAACCACCCCCCTCCAATCCCCAATATGTCCATACCTAATCCCTGTAACAGGTGATTATGTGAAATTATATGGCAAAGGGGAATTAAGGTAGCAGAATAGAATTAAGTTTACTAATCAGTTGAGTTTAAATAAAGAGAATATTAGGGATAATTTGGATGGGCCCAAGAAATTCATAAGGGTTCTTAAAAAGTGAAATTGAGAAGCAGAAGACACAAGGCGACAACCAGAAGGAGAACCAGAAGAATGGCAGTGTGAGAAAGACTTGGCCCAAATTCATTGGCTTTACAGATGGAAGAAAGGATCCAGGAGGCAAGGGAGAAGGCCAGTGACTAGGAGCCGGAACAAGCAAGGAAACATTCTCCCTGGAATAAAATGTAGTTCTGCTGTTACCTAATTTTAGCCCAGTGAGACCCACTGCAGACTTCTGACCTCCAGAACTGCAAAATAGTAAACTTGTGTTGCTTAAGCCACAAGCTTGTGGTAGTGTGGGAAAGCAGCAATAGAATGCTAATATACATGGGCTCTGGATTTTCACAGATGAGCAACATTGTCACTCACCCACAGAAATGCCATTCTGTTGGTAGAGACAGATGAGTGAAAAGACAAATAAGTGTTACAGTGACATCACTGCAAAATCACATTGAGGCCAGCAGCTACTCCTCAGTTCATGCAGGCGACTCCTCTATCGCTCACGGGGTGAGCTGCCAGAGGCTGAGAAGAATGGTCAGGTCATCCAGTATTCAGCTATTAAATGAAACCTATTTCTCTGAACTTCAGCCACATTTCATATGACACACATATATCCCCCTTCCTAATAAAGAGAATATTAGGGATAATTTGGATGGGCCAAATCACAGGGCCTGACATATACGTTCATAGAATAATGATCTGGTGAACGAGTGAGTTGTGTCCCGTTAAACCAGCTTCCACGAAGGAAGAACCCTTTCTTTCTTTCAGGTTTCAAATAAAGGGGCTCACTTTCAGACAGTCTTGAGTTTCTTCTATTGCTAAAGTGATGGAGAGTTCCTCATGGCAAGTCAGCAGACAGGAGTTAGAAAACTCTTTCCAGTGTTACAGTGACATCCAGAATGCTATGGGAGAAACCAGGATGGACACCTATCTCAGACTGGGCTACAGAAGACTTCCCTCCTGAGACTTGTGATCTAAAGAGAAATTAGACAAATGAGAGGAGAGGGAACACAGGAAAGCATGGAGAGCATGCCATCACATACGCCATTTTCCAAAGAATAGAGTTCCATTTCAGAAACGAAAATAAGTTGAATTGGGTGGAGAACGACCAAATAGGTGAAGAAAGTTACAGCAGGAGAAGGAGTCAGCTTGTGGGAGGCCTGGCCAGTGGGTGCCATACTGAGGTGTCTGGTCCCCATCCTGCCACTCTCAGTAGCCCCTGGAGTATTTCAGAGGGAAGGGTATGGCAGGTGGGGGGTTTCCATGTTTTAGAAATACTGCTCTGACTGTAGGGGGGAAATAATAGGGTCCAGTCCAAAGGGTTCTGAGAATGAGTTACCACTTAGATGATGACCAACTAGTATTGCTCAACTATGAGTAGAAGTGTAGAGCTTTAAGAAGGATGGCATGGCTGTTCTTTGTTGTCATGATAACAGGAAGGGTGGCAAAGACACCAAGCTTCCTGAAATGTGCTTGAGAGTCTCAAATGATGAAGATCCCTCTCACCCCCTATATGAGTTCCCTAGGGCTGCTATAACTACAAAATGGGTGATTAAATAATGACAGAAATGGGGATGCCTAGGTGGCTCAGTCGGTTACTCCTCTGCCTTCGGCTCAGGTCATGATCCCGGGATCCCGGAATCGAGTCCAACGTCTGGCTTCTTGCTCAGTGGAGAGTCTACTTCTCCCTCTGCCTGCTGCTCCCTCTACTTGTGCTCTCTCTCTCTCTCTCTCTCTGACAAGTAATAAAAATCCTTAAAATTTTTTTTTTTAAATTACAGAAATGTATTCTCTCATAGTTCTGGACTGAAAGTTTTAAATCATAGTGTTGGCAGGGCCATGCTTTCTCTGTAGTTTCCAGCGATGGTCAGGGGTCGGTGGGTGGAGGAGGAAAGATTGGGTGGAGGAGGAAAGATTCTCCTTGCCTCTTCCAGCTTCTGGCGGCCTTAAGCATTCCTTGACTAGTGACAGCAATAATCCAATCTTTACCTCAACTTTTCCATGGCTCTCTTCTCTTCATTTGTCTGTGTCTTTACAAATAGAGACACCAGCCATATTGAATTAAGGGCCCACTCTACTCCAATATGACCTCAACTTAGCTTACATTTGCAATGACCCTGTTTCTAGATAAGACCACGTTTTGAGGTACTGAGGCCTACAACTTCAACATATTGTGTGAGGGAATACTATTCTACCATTAACACCCCCAAATGCCAACAGCATCCTTATAGGGGAAAAGAGAATTGGAGAGGCGGCGGGATAAACAGGAGTATCTGAGAGGTATTTAGCCAAAGTGAATAGGACTTGCAGACTGTTTCAATATGGGGTCTCCAAGAAAAGAATAAAAAATGGTTCCAAGGTTTCTGGCTCAGGTAGCTCATCCAAAGAGTGAATGAACATATTAGGAAAAAAGCATTTGTTGAGGAAGAGGGAAAATTAAGGACAACAATAAGCTCATATTGACCTACATATGGAAATGTTCAAGGTAAATCTAAGAGAATTTGACCAATAATCTGTTGTCCTGACGGAAATGGGTTCAAGACATATCAGAACTGGAAAACAGTTTGAAGTCACCAACATGGTAACCAGAAGTCATTCGAATAGTTGAAACCTATTGTCAATATGCAGCATGTGGAAATGATGTGAAAACTGAAAAAAAAAATTATACAAATGCTAGTCCCTAGGATTAATATAAACATTCTCTTTGAATGGAATCACCTATTATGACCTTGAACATCATAAACTCAAGCACTCGTTGAAGAGATTCTTTTCCCATATGCTGGTTTACAGCTGCAAACCCACTTAGTGTAGACAAAGCCTTCCTCCTTCATTCACTTCCCTGAAAAGTAGTTTATGGAAAAGAGTGGTTAAGTAAGTGAGAATTTTTGGCATAGACAGTAATAACTAAGGTAATAATAGCAGCTCTTCTGTACTGAACACTCTATGTAATATGTGTATATTATATTTAATTTACAGGTCCACTTTGGAGGGCAGGTGTTTTATGTACAGATGAGGAAATAAGACACGAGAAAGTTCATAATCTTTGCTTCAGATCATACAGCTATTAAGAAACAGAACAAGACAAGCATCTAGATTTGAAGCTAATGTTAGTCTGATACCAAAACCTGTGTATTTCCATGATTCATGTGGGTGAGTACATGTCGGCTGATAGAGTTGGTAGGAAAGAGATTCACAACCCACTTACATGTGCCCAGAAGTTAAAGTGCAACTCAGTGAAGCTGCAATCTGATACTAATATTAATGTGTTGGTGAGACTCTTAACTCCATAGAGGCAGGAACTGCCTTGACTTTTAAAGAATTTTTTTAAGGTTTTATTTATTCGTTTAACAGAGAGGGAGAGTACAAGCAGGAAGACAGCACGCAGAGTGGGAGGGAGAAGCAAGCTCTCTGCTGAGCCAGGAGCCAGATGCAGAGTGGGAGGGAGAAGCAAGCTCTCTGCTGAGCCAGGAGCCAGATGTGGGATTCGATTCCAGGACTCTGGGATCACAACCTGAGCCAAAGGCAGCTGCTTAACAAACTGAGTCACCCAGGTGTTCCAGGAACTGTCTTGTCTTACTCATTGCTATCTCCCTATACCCTAGAACTACACACTGTGTATAGTAAGTGCTTAGAAATAAGTATTTGTGGGGTCACTGGGTAGCTCAGTGCGTTTAGCCTCTGCCTTCAGCTCAGGTCATTATCTCAGGGTCTGGGGATCGAGCTCCGCATGGGGCTGAGGGGAGATCTCTGCACAGCAGGGGGCCTGCTTTCCCCTCCCTCTCTGTCGGCCTTTCTGCCTACTTGTGATCTCCGTCTCTCTCCGTCAAATAAATAAATAGAAATCTCTAAAAAAGAAAAGAAAAAAAAAGAAACAAGTATTTGTAAAATGAATACATTTTTTAAACATGGAGTTTTCTAAATGGTTTAAGTAAAAACCATGATCTGCTTCAGTCAGTTGGCCTGTACCCTTAATTTAACATTTTATACAATCCACTGCAACCTAATTGTTAGGTGCTTAAGAAATCAGAAAACCAGGGTGTCTAGTTGAGTCAGTCATGAAAAACTAAGTATCAATAAGCTTGTTGGGTGAAGAGAACTTGTCAAAGAGTACATGCGACGGGGATAGTCCTTTTCTTTTAATCATTTTGAATCTGTACCTGAACTCCAGATGGGTACAGATAGAGAATTACAGCCACAATTATGCCTCCATATATTGTTCTTGAAATATATTTCATTCAAAAGAAAATTCTGCATCCATGTTTCGAAATTTTCTTGAAAGCAAGCATCTCTTTTATTCCTGTCTACATGTAAGGCACATTATAAAAAACCAGTGCCATTGTACACTCTCTTGATCCACATTTCAACTGTTCTTTCCTTCCTCTGTAATCTTTCTTGGTTATGTACAAAGAGTATGACCATCAAAAGGATAATAGTCACCCAATTCAACTTATTTTCTGTTTTAGAAATGGAACTCTATTCTTTGGAAAATGGCGTATGTGATGGCATGCTCTCCATGCTTTCCCGTGTTCCCCTCCTCTCATTTGTCTAATTTCTCTTTAGATCACAAGTCTCAGGAGGGAAGTCTTCTGTAGCCCAGTCTGAGATAGGTGTCCATCCTGGTTTCTCCTGCCTACTATGTCAAAGTGTCTGTCTTTGGCTCAAGTCATGATCCCAGGGTCCTGGAATCGAGTCTGGCATTGGGCTCCTTGCTCAGTGTAGAGCCTGCTTCTCCCTCTGCCTGCCACTCCCGCTGCTGTGTTCTCTCTCTCTCTCTGTCAGATGAATAAATAAAAACTTAAAAAAAAATAGAAAACCAGCATTAAAACTTTCTACATGGCAGCTGAGCAAAAGCTTACAAATTCGTAGGAGTATATTATTAAATGATTTGGCTGATAGGGACTCTTGGGCAAGTTCACTATGATACCACGTTTAAAAGAAAATGAAGTCAAATAAGCCAAGATATGGGAACAGTTATTTGGAAAGAGAGGGGAGCTGGGGAGATACATGAAATGAGTGAAAGGCATCCAGACATATAAACTTACAGCTATAAAATAAATAAGTCGTGGGGATGTAACGAATAGCATGGTGACCACAGTTAAAATATCGTAATGCATATTTGAAAGTTGTCAAGAGAGTCAATATTAAAAGTGTCTATCACAAGAGAAAAAAAAAGATAACTTTGTATGGCAGTAGAACAAGACTTACTGTGCTGATTGCTTTACAATATACACGAATATCAAAGCATCATGTTGTATACCTAAAACTAATATAATGTTATGTGTCAATTATACCTCAATTAAAATATGAGTTTCTACAATACTATTATCATATGCCGATTATTGGATTGATACATATAGCTGACAAATGATACCAGTATCAGTGTAATTTTTTTTAAGCAAAGTTATTAAAATGTTCAAATCTGCTATTGGTTTGCCATTGTTTCAAGCATTTAGAAAAATACTTTCACAAAAGTATCTGTATTCTACAGATTTCACCAAAATGTTCTGGTTAAAATTGTTCTCCATTCTTTCAACTTTTACAAAATTTTTTGAAAAGGAGAACTTCACGTGTTTATCTCGATGTTAGCATGTTTAAACTAGATTTTCCCCCCTAAAATTGTGTCTCTTTGGCCAATGTGGGTATTAGACTTTTAATATAATACATGGCACTTTTAACACATTTAATTCAATTTATAACAAATGCCTCTAATTAAGTTAAAAGATCTTTGAAAATTGCTAAATCTTAGGGGTAATATTACCACTACTGACATTGAAATAATTGATCATTCCCACTGAGGCACAAAAGTATGAATGTTCTAATGAGAAAACAGGGATTGAAGTATGTTGAAGAAGTCCAAAGAGACTCGCAAACTCTTGAGGCTGTTATTTCCAGTGACGGTCTCGGAATGAGAGAGGGGCCCGGAGGAGGGCAGGCACAGACAACAGGCAGCCCAGAGCATAAGACGACAATGAAAGCAAATTTCAAAAACAAAGTCACCACTTGGAGCAAAGGTGAAGAAGGACTGTTTGTCTAAAATACTATCTCTTATTCAATATGTGTGTGTTTCTGTTTTATGTCCACTTTTGCCATTTACAAATAACATTTTCCTTAACAGTCTGTGCTAATAAATACCGGATGTGATATTTTTCCAAGAGAAAAACACTTAGAGCCAGGAATGAGTAAATACGGTAATAAGGCTATGGGAAAGCTAAGGAGAGCTAGCGTGCCTGGCCAAACACCCCCACCACAGCAGGGAGCAGACACATAGGAATTCAACTAAAGGTTTTATTGCCCGGTTCCTTCTGGCTTTAGGAAGTCACTTACCTTTGCAGCTAATATGTTAGTTAAGAAGGAGGACATCACCTTGCTGGGGTTTACCTGGTCTAATTAGTTAAATGTTTACATTTCTTTTTTTTTTAATTTTTATTTATTTCACAGAGAGAGAAATCACAAGTAGACAGAAGTAGGCAAAGAGGCAGGCAGAGAGACAGAGAGAGATAGAGAAACAGGCTCCCTGCTGAGCAGAGAACCTGATGTGGGGTTTGATCCCAGGACCCTGAGATCATGACCTGAGCCCAAGGCAGAGGTTTAACCCACTGAGACACCCAGGTGCCCCTAAAATGTTTAAATTTCTAACTGAAAATAGCTAAATGCTTTATGCATATGGAAGTCTTATTAATAACTGCAATGACAATGTAAAATCAGTTAGCTTTGAAAACAATCCCATTAACGAGCTGCATGATAACGCACAAACAAGTGGCATAAGAAAAAAAAAAAATCACAGCTTAACCATAACCATAAGGAGGCTTCAGGACTCGTCAGGCTACCTGTCAGTGTGGGATGGACAGAAGCAGATCCGCATACAGGCTGGGAGCACAGAGCTCCGTTTAAATCTTACCTCTTCTATTTACAAGTCTTGTATTTTGTGAATTATCTAATCTCTGGGTCTCAGATGCTTCCTCTAAAAATAGGAGTTTGTCGGGACGCCTGGGTGGCTCAGTTGGTTGGACGACTGCCTTCGGCTCAGGTCATGATCCCAGTGTCCTGGGATCGAGTCCCGCATCAGGCTCCCAGCTCCATGGGGAGTCTGCTTCACTCTCTGACCTTCTCCTCGCTCATGCTCTCTCTGTCTCTCTCTCAAATAAATAAAATCTTAAAAAAAAAAAAATAATATTAAAAAAATAAATAAATAAATAAAAATAGGAGTTTGTCATGTCTACATCTTTGAGTTATGAGGATTAAAGGCGAAAAAATGTCAGATTCCCAGCAAGGTGCTTGCCACTTTTTAAAAGTAAGATTTTATTTATTTAGGGGCATCCGGGTGTCTCAGTCGGTTAAGCGTCTGCCTTCAGTCGGTATCCCAAATTTGAGTCCCACAGCGGGCTCTGCACTCAGCACAGAGTCTGCTTCTCCCTCTCCCTCTGCCCCACTCATGGTCTCTCCCTCTCTCTCTCTCCTTCTCTCCCTCTTTAAATAAAATCTCTTAAAGATTTTACTTATTTATTTGAGAGAGAGTGAGAGAGAGCAGGTCAGGGAGGAATGGGAGAAGCAGACTCACGCTGAGCTGGGAAACCTCCTGGGGACTAGAGCCCAGGATGCTGAGATCCTGACCTGAGCCAAAGACAGACACTTAACTGACTGAGCCACCTATGCACCCCACCACTGATGCTTGCCACTTTTAAAGGATTGTTATATGATACAAAGACAGAAAATCACTCAAGACCAAGAAAGCCATTTTAAATCACAAAATTGGCTTCTAATTTCAACTCCACTATAGGAGGCTATGGAAAAACATATTCCAAAGGAAGGAATTCCACTATGATTCTACCAACGGCATGTGTAGGTGACTCAGACACTTAAATTGAAAAGCAAAAGATATAGCTTTGGATCCTCTTCTTTACGTCTTTCCTAAAACCGTAGTTTGGAGAGTGTGTGCTAGATAAATAGGGGTTTGGGGTTTTTTTGTTGTTGTTTGGTTGTTTTTTGTTTTGTTTTGTTTTGTTTTGCAGTAAGAAGTCCATAAATAGAAATGCAAACTAACTTATTGACAATACTAGGTAGACTGAAAATAGGAAAGAAAGAATATTCTCTCAGTGTATAGAAGAGGTTAAACAAAACCTTGATAAATTACTATCACGTGTAAGAGCACTAAAACACACTCAGATTTTGTTGTGGGATTGAGTTTAATTTTGCCATTTTTAGCAAAATGTGAGCACACGGCAAATACACTGTGAGTCTCATATCATCTCACCCCAACATGATGGTCTAATTCAGATAAAAATCAAGTAGTTGAATGAAGACAAAGATGAAGACAAATTAGGAAAAAGTAATGACCAGATGTTGACAAGAAGTCTGAGGGTGCATCACTACCCTTTTGTCTGATGTCTGGAGCAATTGGTAGCTCTTACAAGTGTTCAAGATTGTGTTGAATTGAATTGAATTGAATTGAATTGAATTGAATTGAAAAAAGCACATAGCATATTAAATGAGCTTTATTTAACAGTATATCATAACATAGATATTTGATATATAATGTCAAAAGGAAATTTATGGCATAGTTTTAAAACTATGAATTTTTATAATCAGATGGAACAGGGAGTGAGAATCCACTCTTTCACAACATATCTGTGTGAACCTAAGTACTCAATCTCTCTAAAATAATGCCTATAAGATACCCATATTTATAATACTTATTCCAAAGGTTAGTAAAGAAATCTAAAGAGAGTATGTAATATTTGTTTCATCATAGTGCCCAATTAATATTAGTCAACACAATTATTTATTTTATCATCATAAATAATAGTATTTTCTAAATAAATAATAATGAAAATAACCTGAATTTCACTCTCTTCTCCTTGATTGCCTACAAGGAAGTATTCTTGTTGTAGAAATAAAATTGTAATCCTTCCAATTATGTCAAGAGAAGTTTTAGCAATTATTAAGCCATACCTTCTTTTATTTATTTATTTTTTTAAGTTAACATATAATGTATTATTTGCCTCAGGGGTACAGGTCCATGAATCATCAGGCTTATATATTTCACAGCACATGCCCTATCCAATATCCACCACCCAGCCACCCTATCCTTCCCTACCCCCCCAGGAACCCTCAGTTTGTTTCCTGAGATTAAGAGTCTCTTAAGGTTTTTCTCCCTCCTGATCCCTTTTTGTTTCATTTTCTTCCCTACCTCCTACAATCCCCCACCCTGCCTCTCAAAATCCTCATATCAGAGAGACCATACGATAATTGTTTTTCTCTGAATGACTTATTTTGTTCAGCATAATACCCTCTAATTCCATCCACATCATTGCAAATAGCAAGATTTTGTTTCTTTTGATGGCTGCATAGTATTCCATTGTATATATATACCACATCTTCTTTATTCATTCATCTGTTGATGGACATCTAGGTCCTTTCCATAGTTTGGCTATTGTGGATATGGCTGCTATAAACATTCGGGTGTTCATGCCTCTTTGAATCACAATATTTGTATCTTTAGGGTAAATATTTAGTAGTGCAATTGCTGGGTCATAGGGTAGCTCTGTTTTCAACTTTTTGAGGAACCTTCATGATGTTTTCCAGAGTGGCTTGCATTCCCACCAACAGCATAGGAGGGGTTCTCTTTCTCTGCATCCTCACCAACATCTGTTGTTTCCTGACTTATTAATTTTAGCCATTCTAACTGGTGTGAGATGGTATCTTATTGTGGTTTTGATTTGTGTTTTCCTGATGCCAAGTGATGTGGAGCACTTTTTCATGTGTCTGTTGGCCATCTGGCTGTCTTCTTTGCAGAAATGTCTGTTCATGTCCTCTGTCCATTTCCTGATTGGATTATTTGTTCTTTGGATGTTGAGTTTGATAAGTTCTTTATAGATTTTGGATACTAGCCTGTTATCTGATATATCATTTGCAAATATCTTCTCCCATTCTGTTGGTTCTCTTTTGATTTTGTTGACTGTTTTCTTTGTTATGCAAAGCTTTTGATCTTGACAAAGTCCCAGTAGTTCATTTTTGCCCTTGCTTCCCTTGCCTTTGGTGATGTTTCTGAAAAGAAGTTGCTGTGGCTGAGTTTGAAAAGGTTGCTGCCTGTGTTCTCCTCAAGGATTTTGATGGATTCCTGTCTCACATTGAGGTCTTTCATCCATCTTGAGTCTGTTTTTATGTGTGGTATAAAGAAATGGTCCAGTTTCATTCTCCTACATGTGGCCGTCCAATTTTCCCAGCACCATTTGTTGAAGAGACTGTCTTTTTTCCATTGGACTTCTTTCCTGCTTTGTCAAAGATTAGCTGACCATAAAGTTGAGGGTCTATTTCTGGACTCTCTATTCTGTTCCATTGATCTATCTGTCTGTTTTTGTGCCAGTACCATACTGTCTTGATGATTACAGCTTTGTAATAGAGTTTAACGACTGGAATTGTGATGCCACCAACTTTGGCTTTCCTTTTCAACATTCCTCCAGCTATTCGGGGTCTTTTCTGGTTCCATATAAATTTTAGGATTGTTTGTTCCATTTCTTTAAAAAAAAAAAAAGATGGTATTTTGATAGGGATTGCATTAAATGCTTAGATTGCTTTAGGTATCATAGACATTTTCATAATATTTGTTCTTCCAATCCATGAGAATGGAACGTTTTCCATTTCTTTGTGTCTTCCTCAATTTCTTTTATGAGTACTTTATAGTTTTCTGAGTACAGATTCTTTGCCTCTTTGGTTAGGTTTATTCCTAGGTATCTTCTGGTTTTGGGTGCAATTGTAAATGGAATTGACTTCTTTATTTTTCTTTCTTCTGTCTTGCTGTTAGTGTATAGAAATCCAACTGATTTCTGTGCATTGATTTTTATATCCTGACACTTTACTGAATCCCTGCATGAGTTCTAGTAGTTTTGGAGTGGAGTCTTTTGGGTTTTCCACATAAAGTATCATATCATCTGCAAAGAGTGATTGTTCGACTTCTTTGCCAACTTGGATGCCTTTAGTTTCTTTTTGTTGTCTGATTGCTGAGGCTGGGACTTCTAGTACTATGTTGAATAGCAGTGGTGATATTGGACATCCCTCCGTGTTCCTGACCTTAGGAGAAAAGCTCTCAGTTTTCCCCCATTGAGAATGATATTCACTGTGGGCTTTTCATAGATGGCTTTGATGATACTGAGGTATGTACTCTCTATCCCTACGCTTTGAAGAGTTTTGATGAAGAAAAAGATGCTGGTGTCAAATGCTTTTTCAGCATCTATTGAGAGCTATAACTTCTTTCAAAACTTCTAAATAAATACCTAAAAATGGAAAGATGTATATCTCATAATTTAGTACAAGAAAATACATAATATAATATAGTAGCTTTTCTTTCCAGTTTAATTCTGAGTTGTTTTATTTAGCCACCTATTATAAAAAGTAATTTGTGTTGATAGTTCTGAGGAAATTTAGAAATTAAAGAGCTAATTAAATTTTTTCTGAGTAATTTCTGAGTCTCTGTATCAATATATATATTTAACTGTGTGCACGTGTGTGTGTGTGTGTGTGTGTGTTCCATTGATCTATCTGTCTGTTTTTGTGCCAGTACCATACTGTCTTGATGATGTTTAAACATCTATGAATGGACAAATACTGCTAAATGTTTCTGGAAATTGACCTTCCATGATATCTATTTTGACTAACCATTTCCTCTGGGCAAACACATCTAACCTTTAAGCAGTATTTCCAAAGGAATCATAGATTATGCACCTGGTAGGGCAAAACTAGAATGTCAGAAATTATGATCAAGAAAGGGACGAGATGGGGCACCTGGGTGGCTCAGTGGGTTAAGCTGCTGCCTTCGGCTCAGGTCATGATCTCAGAGTCCTGGGATCGAGTCCCACATCGGGCTCTCTGCTCAGCAGGGAGCCTGCTTCCTCCTCTCTCTCTGCCTGCCTCTCTGCCTAACTTGTGATCTCTCTCTCTGTCAAATAAATAAATAAATAAATCTTTAAAAAAAAAAAAAAGGGACGAGAAGTAATGAGAAACTGACCTACTTGTTGTGAACTTACTATTTGTGGAGGATCATGAGGAAGTTTTTATTAACCTCAGTCAAAAAATAATAAGTAACCTTAAAACTTTTCAATAATAGCCTCACTTTTATAGATGGTTTCGCATTCTCAAACTTATATTTCAAAGACACTTTCATAAATAGTTTTCCTGACTATTTTTAAAAAAATAGCTTTTAAACATATTTATAAAAGCCCTACTAGAATGCCACGTCTGGTGTCATCATTCCAGGATGTCATCCTGAAACAAAAATATGAACACAATTCCCAAAATACTTTGCTGATTGAATGCTGTCTATATACTCCTGTATTTCCAGGAATGCACAAGTTTTTTCAGTTAGAGCTCTGGCATATAAAAATGATAGTTTCTTAATCTTCACACTCATCAAGCACACTTTTTCAATGTGGACATCTGCAAACATAAGGCTGATTAGAATATAGCAAGGTCAATGTAAGTCACAGAAATGTTATCTACTACTGAGTAGTTGCCTTTCCTTCTGATGCAGAGGTGTATGCAGAAGCCCCACTGAGAAGACATTTTGACAGCTATCCCTATGTTGAAGTGAAGGAAGTATAACTGACCACCAGAAAATCCTGACCCACACACGGGTTGTAACTGAGGATTTAGCTGATGATCTGGAGTTGGTCCTTGAGAGCTGTTCCAAAATGAGGGATAGGGAGAAGGCCTCTGTGTTTCCACATCAGTCAGATAGTGCTACAAATTGTCCTATGGGAGGGGCACAACCTGGATGAAGATGTTTTCTCTGGCCAAGGAAACTTCCCAAAGAGGGACTCTGGTCTGAGCCATATGCAGGCAATATTCCCAGCAACTGAGGGGTGCGGGTTTAGTCTGAAGAGACATGGGTGAAACATGAGAGTATCCATCACAGTCCATCCCTTCTGCTACTCACACCCCTTTGCTTCTACAGTAAACTCACACCATCTAGAACAGTTCCACTAGGCTGTGGCCAGTCTTGTTTCCTGGGAAACTTAGTGGAGAGGGTTGGTGGGGACAACCTGGGGGTAAGCTGTGCGACAAAGCTCAAGGTGTTAATGAAACATTTCAACACCCTCCTCCACCATCATCCCAGGTTTCCCTCTTCCTGACCAGCACTCTGTAGGTCTGGATGGCTTGCCTGGTGGTATAGTGTGAATGGAAATTACTAAAGTTTCCAACCTTTTAGCAGTATGCTCCTTTTAGGTGTTAGCTGTTCTCAGTTAAGGCTGGGCATGAGAAGATTAGGAGGGGCCTCAAACGAATCACCCGAAAAACAAACCTATTCTTTCCTACTCCTGTTGTACACTAGTCGCTCTTCCTTCTAGTACTGATAGGGGATGATTAACGTTGTAGGTATGATGACTCCTTTCTTTGTTTCCTGGTCCCCTGGCACGAGAAGCCTGATGTGACCTGGTGGTGCCTACAGCTAGAAGGTCTGTGTTCCCAGATGGAAATGTCCACCTTTTGGAAACCAGGGCCTGGAATGCACCAACGGTAAGAATCGCAAAGCTCTAAGTCATCTGGTGATGCAGCTTACTTGAAAAATTAAGATCATATCAGAAACTGGGAAGTGCTACAAAAGGACAAATGAGGATAATGAGATAGAACGTGACTATCTGTGGAGGTGGCACTGATGAGATCTGACTGAGAGTGAACCAACTGTTTCCCTATCAGATGATGACCATGGGGGAAAAGTATTCTAGATAGAGCAATTGTGTCCTTGGGTCAAGCCATCCCTGAGGCCAGTAGGCCAGATCTACTCTTTATCTTCTACTTCTAATCACACCTAGTTTTCTTTCAAATACAGTGTTCAGGAGCTGGAGGTGGGGTGGAGAGGTGAGGGGAAACCACTTTTCTGTGAATCAATAAAAAACAGTTAGTTAAAGTAATTGTAAGGTTTTGGTGGATCATATAGCAATGATTAGTTGGCTACCCAGAAGTGCTTCCCAATCCAAAAATGTCCCTTTTCCACCTCCAACTGTAAAGGTAAGAAAAATTTACATGTTCCCTTCTCTTGACTCCCCTTTGCAACCGAATGGCTATCTGACCCAGTTCTGGGCAATGAGATGCAAGGGAAGCGTTGCTCATAATCTCTCTCATAGGAGAGAAAGAATGGGGGAGAAACGTCACTCTCCACTGGCCCTTCTTTCTGCCTTTGAATGTGACCTTGATATTTAGAGAACTTGAAATTGTGAGGGGTGGAAAGAAAAAATGACCAAGAAGTTGAGCCAGAATCCTTCCTTAGATAAGCTGTGGAAACAATACCAGCAAGTTTCTTCTTACCTCCTTCTCATTATGCAAAAAATAAATAAATAAATAAACTCATTGTATGAGCCTTTGTTATCTGGTGTTTCCTTTATTTCCAATTTCCATTCTTTACCCATACTGACCACACAGTTCACGTAATTTCTAAAATCTTGCAAGACCTAGAATAGGCATTGGCATGAAATAAACATGGACCAAGCAAACAAAATGAAAGGGAATTTAAAAAAAAAAAAAACTAACAAGGTAGAACACGTCATTATGTTTGCCTTGATGATGTCACTTAAGTCAATAAAAGCCTGAAAACCAAAGAACCTGAGCCTTTGCTGGTTTGTTTTAAATCTTCCATAAATACATCAAATGCATGATAGGGGTAAAAAAAAAAAAAAAATTGAAAAACGTATTGATTTAGTTGTTGTGGTTGGAGCTGTGATTGCTTCTACATGCATGTATACTTTGTAGGGGGGCAGGATGATTATCAAATGTCCCCACTGTCCTATCATGAGCACTAAGTATCATTTAGAGAGGTTTTTGTGATATTTCCTCACAGAACATTTTCCAAGCTGAGCATCGTGTGTGTGTGTGTGTGTGTGTGTGTGTGTGTGTTTTCAGAAGGAATTCACAGCCCTGAGATTGCATCTACATGTGCACAGAATAAGTTTAGAAATAGAAACCTGGTGAAAATATATTATGTGAAATGTTACATTTCCTGTATTATTCCTCACAACTTTGACATTATTAGGTCCAACTTGGTAGGGGGAAAAAAAACTTTCAATAGGTAATTCAGAAGTACAATGTATTAAATAAAAAGAAGGATATCGGGGCACCTGGATGGCTCAGTGGGTTAAGCCTCCTGCCTTTGGCCCAGGTCATAACCCCAGGGGAGTCATGCTTCCTCTTCTCTCTCTCTGCCTACCTCTCTTCCTACTTGTGATCTCTGTCAAATAAATAAATAAAACTTAAAAAAAAAAAAGAAGGGTATCGCCTAATGTGATAAAAGTCAATGAACTGCTTAACTGCTCGGAATGGAAACATCTAGTACTAACTTGGGAAATTATAAATTCCTGAATTTAGGGGATTTTCAAAATGAGGGGACAAGGCAATAATCCGTGTGTAAGATAAATCATAATAGAACTCCCATGCAAGGTAAAAGCCAGACGGGAAACCTGAACCCAAATCTTAGGAAGCCAAAAGGGCAACTCCACTTTTCTCCAATGGTGAGGAGCTCTCTTAACTCCGAGTCTAGAATCTTTGAGTCTGTTTGGAAAGTAATCCCCATTTATGGAGCTGTTGATCAGATTGTTTTAAAAACAACTCATAATCCCACATCCTGAAGTCATGAGGAGAGCTTGTGAAACAGAAAAATCCTCTTGTTTTCCTTCAAGATTGTTGCTATAGTGTTTTTGTTTATTTTCAGAAAGCAGCAAAAAAGAGATTAAGGGCAGATTGCCAAGTTTGAGACTAAGGATGTCCTTGAAGACAGCCCAAACCAAAATAAACACAAAAACAAACATGCCTACAATTAAAAGATAGTAATACTGCATGATAATTAGTTGTCTCAGGAAGTAGAGATATTTTCAGTTAAGTGAATGGGTGACAATTACTTGGATTATTGTCATACTTAAAATGTCAGTGTTAAATGATTGCTTTAAGCACATAATAATAAATTCTGCATTCTTAAGTGGCAAATACAACAAAGCTGAATATAGAGATTGTTTTTACTGGAAGCAAAATTAAACATTAACCAAGACCTGCAACACACATTTTAAAACATCTGGAAGGAAAGGGGAATAGCTGTAGATAAGCACCGTTGTGACATTTACCACTTTGCTTAGAATTAGGAGCAGGTCAAAAACTCATGAAGAAAACTTGTTTAGGGGTTAACCTACCATTTCAGAAGCAAAGGCACAAGGAGAGGAGACTACAGAGAATTCTACAGAATCTTAAAGACCTCTTCCTGGAAATCTGGGTTAATTATAGCATTTATGAAAATAGCATTGGTTAATTTCACACCTGCCCGGTTAAATCCTACATGATTTCCTGGGATATGTTGTGATTACATTGCAGCCCTGCAAACCAGATTTTCCCCCATGTCACTGTTAATTGTACAGGATTAACATACAACAACTGCCATTTACTCACACTGCCACTGTCAGTAATGTCTCCCCTTGTCTCCTGCAGAGGTTCTCACTTCCTTTTGAAGCCACAAGGCCCCCAAGCAAGCATAAAGCCCTCGGTGATTCAGCTATGAATCAAAGCAGGAAGCAGGAAGTTATGTCGAACCTTCAAACTATGGGAAGGGATAGTTCTTCCCTTGCCATTGGAAGTCTACTTGGATATGTTGGCTATCCTTCTGTTCATCACCTATAGTTCAATCAACACTCGTTTAGGCTCTGAGAGCAACGGGCAGAAATATCATGGTCTCTGTTTCTTCCTCTCCCTTCCCTGGGGAGAGAAGATGTGCCACATACTAATTGTTGCTTTTCTGATTGGAAAGCTCACTAAGTCTGGAGAGGTTAAGAAGCCAATGTCACTGGAAAGTTCGGCAGCCATCTCTAGAGAAAATGGTTCTTGAGAAGGACTTTGAAGGAGTGGCAGAATTTGCATTTACCAACGGGTAAGAGATTGAGAATTTTAACAATATAAAAACAGAATCTGAGAAAGGGGCAGTGCCAAAATGGACAAGACAAACCTAGTTGCCTCTCATTTTTCTTCATAGAGGGAGGAAATATCTATCCCCCTAAATGTCTTGAGTATTAAGTAAATTTTTTTTTACAAAGAAAGTTTGCTCTGTGTTGTTAGTATCCTGATTCACATATTTCTTCAAAAGAAAATAAAGAGGGACAAGCCAATCTATTCTTTATGCTTAAAAAAAAATTGTGGTTTTACAGTATGCCACATTATTATGATTTTTCTTTCAGAATTTATATGCCCAGAAGAACTAATTGTCCGGAGCTTCCATATTTGCTTGAAGCAAAATATGGAAAGGACCTTGAACGAAAAATCTATCCTCCTTTAAAGATAAGATCTTCTTCACAAAGTTTGATTTAGTAAATGAACACATAAACAAGTTCAGTGGTTCGATTATACTAAATGCTGGACCCAGAGGGCAGTATCTGCATTTAATCATCACTCGGGCCATGAAGAAACCAAGTGCAAAACCACTTCCCACAGCAATGCTTACCAGGGAGCTAATTGGAAATAGTGATCCCCAAATTGTGGTTCAGTGTAAATAAACGTCACACCCTTAGTGGCATGGGTGTCACTTCATGTGTCCACAATCGCCCTGGGCTCGATTTGAAAGCAGTAAGAAAAGGCACATGATAGGGCTGTCTTTTCAGAGGCTTTCCATTTTTTTCTGCTTCTCTACTGTAAAGACCACAGATTTTTAGCTCCCATCAGGACCCAGGTCAAAGCAGCTCACCATTTAGCAGTAGTGAGCAGATCACTTCACCTGAGGAGCAACTGCCTCCTTTATTTATCTATCTATCTATCTATTTATTTATTTATTTTTAAGATTTTATTTATTTATTTGAGATGGGGTGGGAGGGAGAACCCAATATGGGAGTTCAATCTTGAGACCCTGAGGTCATGACCTCATTGGAAATCAAGAGCTGGAGGGGCCCATGGACTGAACCCCCACCCCAGCCACCCCAACTGCCTCCCCTTTGAAAATGGGAACAACATGCACACTTGAAAGAGTTTTTGGTAAGGAAAAACCTGGAAGACAAACATGCTGACTCGAAGCTACCATAACAGTAAAATAATAGAATCACTTATTAGTCACCCATTTAATAAACAGCGACTGATCATCCACTGTGTCTGAAGAATGCAAAGAAGGAAGCGCACGGGATTCTGCAAATGGCAAAGCGAGACCCTGACAAGTCTCTTGTGAGCCGCTGCCCGTGGGAAAAGTGAGGGGGCTGACCTCCCTATCAGGTGCCTCTCATGGCCCCCTTTACACTATTTTTCAACCAATTTCTGATAGGGGAAAACGTTCATGGAGAACGTTACCCAATTAACGAGGAAAAGGGGGAAAACATTAAATGTGGTTGCACCAGTATTAAGAATCCAGTTAAGTATAAAACATTCTTTAGACTTCTTTTCCAGAGCCACATACAAATAAGTATGCTATTTTAATTATTAAGTAGAGAAAATAGGGACATTTTAACATCGACCAAGATTGCTTTATTATAACTTCTGTAAATATTAATATTGAAAGAAAGAATTACGAATGCATTTATTTAGACTGAGACCCAATGCCTTTTCAAACGCTGTTGTGTAATGGGAAAGTAAAGCCTGTGGAATTGATTGGAAAATCAGGATACCCTGGGATCATACTTCTTTTCTGCTCCATACTCAATATATATGTCATAAAAACATTTATGCGGTTCGCACTGTCTTAGACATTAGGAAAAGATCCATGACAAGTTCATTTTTAAAACCAGGGTGTTTTAAATAATGCCTTTCTGGTTGTTTTGAGGATATTTAACTATTTTAGGAAACAAACTGCTTTTTTTTTTTTTTTTTCCCTAGAAATTGCACAACTTAGAGCAAGGCTCTAGCATTTACTGGAAGATGACAAGAGTGTCACAAATATATATCAAAACAATGCTGTTCCCATGGGAAGTTGAGGCCTGAGTCTATTTAATTTTTTTTTTCTGAAATATTCAGAAACCATTTTAGTCAAGAAGTCAGAATATTACGGTCCTCTTCTGTCTTTTCCCATTTTATGAAAAGCAGGAAGCCAAATGCCACCAGGCACTCATGCTTGCGTAGCCAGTTCTAGGCCGGTAAGTTGCCAAGAAGCATGCTCTGAACGTTGGCACTTGCATCCAAAACTAGGAAACCATACTACAGTGACACCGTATCTCTACACTAGAGGGATGAATAAATCAACAATAAATGTATCGCTAAAAACGTCTAATTTCCGATACAGTGCTTCCAGCAACAACTGAAATTTAAAAGCTGTTAAAACACAGCCATAGAACACACAATCTCATTGTGAGTGCATTGAAGCAAAGGTTAACAATAAAAGAAAAGAATGAATATGGGTTTGTAGCTGGGATATCACGGCTGTGTCCTATATACACACTGACATCAAGAACCATATGTGTCTGGTGGTGGATATTAAGGAGGGCATGGAGCACTGGGCGTGGTGCATAAACAATGAATCTTGGAACACTGCAAAAAAATTAAAAAAGTATGTATCAAATCCTATGTAATTTCAGAAGGTTCATGGTTTTAGAACAAGGAAATGGTCTTCCTTTTTTTACTGCAAAACTCAAACTGGAAATGTCAACATGCAATTTCAATTAAAGATGCTTATAATGATATTTGGGTTCTTTGTCAGATTTTATACCCTGAACAGGTACCAGTAAACAGAAATTCATTTCAACAATACCCAGGTCTACCTAGGTCTCCATGCCTCTGTGTCCAGGTAAGTATTAAATATGCAATCAGTATGCACACATTCTGTTGCTGTGGGATGGGAAAGCATAAATTTGCTTTTCAAGGAATCTTCAGCTTTCCTGTATGGGGTTGCTAACTTAGAGAAGCTGGAAGCTACGTTTCCTAAAGTCTCTTTCCCTTTGTACTCTTGGGTTAGAATCACCCAAAAGCAGGGTCAATGTATCCTTTAAAAAGTCAGAACCAGTTACATAATTTGCAGAGACCAGTGCAAAATGAAAATGTGAGGGCCTCTAGGAGTTTGCCAGGGTTTCCATAAGAAAATGCTACAGATTGAGTGTCTAAAACAACAGAAATTTACATTCTCAACTTCCTGGAGATTGGAAGTACAGGATGGAGGTGTCGGCAGGGCTGGTTTCTTCTGAAGCCTGTCTCTCCATGGTTTGCGAATGACTGCCTTCGCTCTACGTCCTCTCATGTTCTTTCTTCTGTGTGTGCGTCCCTGATGCCTTTGCGTGTCCAGTGTCCTCTTCTTATCAGGACTCCAGTAACACATAATTAGTGCCCATCCTAAAAAATCTCATTTTAACTTAATCGCTTTTTTAAAATAATTTACCTAAATTTTCTTTGAGAGAGAGAGAACAACTAAGTTTGGGGAGCAGGGAAGGGACAAAGGATGAAGGAAAGAGAACCTTAAGCAGGTTCCACACTCAGTGTGGAGCTCAATGTGGGGATGGATCTCCCAATCTTAAGATCATAACCTGAGCTAAAATCAAGAGTGGGTGGCTCAGTTGGACACTTAATGGACTTAGTCACCCGTGAGTCCCGTTAGTCACTTTTTAAAGACTTCATCTCCAAATATAGTCATAGTCTGACGTATGGAGGTTAAGGCTTCAATCTGTGGATGTTGGGGAACACAGCTCAACCTCTAAAAGATCCCTTGTACAAGTAGCAGGAAAAAAGTGCTGTTACAGACACTAAAATATAACGTTTCCCTTTCTTTTGCCATCTTTCTCTCTCAACTTGCAATTTTTTGCTTTGTTGTTTAATGTCTAACTTCTATGGATGTAGACACTCTCTAGCCCAGTGCAGACTCATTCAGGCTCCCAGGGACTCTGCCCCATGATTCAGTGTGCACATACACAGGTCCATTGACTGCCAGATTCTCCTTCCTGCCAACTGCTGGACCGATACACTCAAGCCTGACTGGTGGCTGGGAAGTTTATCCACCCAAAGATGTCACCCTGGCCCCTGTGCCCAAGCCACCACTGGGGTGGAGGACAGAAGTTGTCCCTGGTCAGTGAGGATAGAGAGGCTGATCAGAGCAACAGTCATTACCTTTTAAAGGTCTTCTCATGGTTGGAGGCAGTGATAGTGAGTCACAAATGTGCTCAGCAGAATCCAATTAGTCCTTACACTCCTTTGCACTAAGTATAGCTCTTCTTCTATACAGTTGACACTATCCATGTACAGTGGCCCCAAGTTCATCATATATTTAGTGAGGAACTCATGAGACCACCTTTCCCACAGATGCTTCCATGAGTTCCCCTTTGCAGTTACACACTTCAGTAGTTAGATATGCTTGGCTTAGTAGATTTCTCCTTAAAGTTCTGACTTGTCCACTGAGCCAAGCCCAGGGTTACTTGTTTATGACTTCTCTGACACCCTGGCTTTCTGTTTCAAACCATTACTTCCCCAGCTCTTAGACATTTTTGCATAGCCCACTTCCTGTCATCAGTTTCATATCCCATGGCATCCTCAGTGCCTGGCTTCCCTGAATCCTAAACCCTAGATAGTTGTAAGGGTCCTTGTCATCCCTGTGCACATATCCCTTTGCAATGTGAATTTCTTGCTCTTCTCAACAAGACGCAGTGTCAGTTTCCCCTCCCTTGAATCTGGAGTGGTCTGTGGCTTGCTTTGGAAAACAGACTATTGCAGAAAGGACACTGTATTACTTCTGAGTGGAGGTCCAAAGAGGCTTTGCATATTCTGCTCTTTCCCTTTTATGAACACTAAGACCATTCTATAAAGAACTTTCTGTTAGCCTCCTTGAGGATGAGATAGCACATGCAGAGAAAGAGACAAGTACGACCTGGCAGAGAGATTGTAGACCATCCATTCCCATTCCCATGTGAGCTACCAGACAAATGGTACCATATGAGTGATCCCAGGCAAGAATAACAGAACTGCCCAATAAACCTAGCTCAAATTGGTGCCCCAAGGAACTGTGGGCAAATAAAATGGTGGTGTTTTGTTTTGTTTTGTTTTTAATTCAGAAAGAGATAACTGGTTTTAAGATGGTACCAAAAATGTGCTCCTATAACAAAAGTTGAAAACTTGTGACACTGGCCTTGATAGGATGTGGGCTAATAGGTGAAGACTGGAAAAACACCAAGAAAACTGTTAGTAGAAGAGAAAAGCAATGAGAAACC
This sequence comes from Mustela nigripes, assembly GCF_022355385.1. NCBI lineage: Eukaryota > Metazoa > Chordata > Mammalia > Carnivora > Mustelidae > Mustela > Mustela nigripes. Next base: position 9,782,600 of record NC_081561.1, read on the forward strand.
TGCCAAAGGATGCTGGTCCCTCATAGTATATGGAGGTTGAACAATTTGCAAAACCAACACTCGTAGTAGCTATGGTAGAAAATATGTACTGAGAAGTTACAGTTCTCACTAAGGAAAACCTTAGAATGTTGAAGATACCAGTTTGGTGCTTCTACCTGTGTGTAACAAAGTCCTTCAGGAGAGATAGGAGCTGACAAAAGGACTTTTTCATATGGAAATGGAGAGGGCCAAGACTTTCTGGGTTGATAAATAAAACTCTTTCTCATCTTTTGTTTCTTTAGCTAACAGTATGAAATGGTTCCAGATTAAAGAATAAATCAAGGGTACAGCTGTAAGACAACTTGTCAAGACCCGAAATTAATGAAAGGCAGTGCCCATACCCCTTCCTTAGGACAAAAGGTCTCTAAAAATCTTAAGAATGTGGTACCACAGCATCCTGACATATCATCCAGAGTAGAACAGGATAATTTCAAAAAAGAATGATTGGTGTGGTTTTCATATAAAAGTCTAATGGAGTAGACTTTCAATAGCACAGTAAAAACAGGAAAGAAAGACTTCAAAATAAATGTGGGCAACCTTGAGTGGGCAGGAAGCAGGGACAGAAGGCTATTCAATTGCAAACATAGTAATATCTTACCAAAAACGCAAGATATTTCAGAGTATGTAGCCCAGAACCTGGAGGAGTAGCTAAGAGCAGATGAGAACAATGGCATAGAGAACTATTTGCAGGGAATGTAACTGAACTCTAATTAAGAAATACCCTCATATTGTTTTTCAGAAGAGGTTGGGGGAACCAGGTGGTGGGTACTAGAGAGGGCACGGATTGCATAGAGCACTGGGTGTGGTGCAAAAACAATGAATACTATTATGCTGAAAAGAAATTAAATAAATAAATTATTAATTGATTAATTAAAATTAAAATTATTTAAAAAAAAAAAAAGAAAGAAATACCCCCTGCCAAGCAGAGAGCCCAATGCGGGACACGATGCCAGGACCCTGAGATCATGACCTGAGCTGAAGGCAGAGGCTTAACCCACTGAGCCACCCAGGTGCCCTAAAAAGGATATTTTATAAGTTGGAAAGATATATCTTCTAATTATTATTCGGAGGAATACATTTCATAAACATTCAATTGTTTTTATAAGGAAGAACTGCATTATTTGTTTTAATATTTTAGTTTGTGAATTTTGGACAAATTGCATATATTTTAAAAATTGATGTCCATGTAAAAAGACCCTTGTTGACTGCTGATGAGATTAAAATATGTTTATAATAACCCACAAGAAACTATTCCTCAATGAGAGTAAATGGAAATATGGTACAGAAATCAGCGTTCTGTGTATTAAGATGAGAAAGAAACTCTTACCAACTATGAAGAAGGATATCCACAGGTTGTGTCCGAGGTCATCAAAATCCCCCAGAAGGCAAAGACTTATACCAAATTGCAGGACTTAAATTCAATGACTGAAAGTTGAGATTATACACAAGGAAGGACCACCTTGACAAAATATGACCCTTGGAACCACTGGAATTGTTGCCATAGTGTATATCATATTGGATTCAAGTGATCATGATTATAAAACCAAGAAGATACACGATTTTTGAAATGCACAAGGAAAAATGCCTACATGTATTGAGTATTAATAATACCATTTCAAAAAATTAAACTACTCAACCTCAACAAGTAGAAACTGGAAACTGACCCAGATATTTTATCTATTGGCAAAAGTAATTATCATGTGGTGTTTCATGATTATTTTTTTAAGATTTTTAATTTATTTATTTGAGAGAGAGAGAGAGATCACAAGTAGGCAAAGAGGCAGGCAGAGAGAGAGAGAAGGAAGCAAGCTCGCTGCTGAGCAGAGAGCTGGACGTGGGGCTTGATCCCAGGACCCTGAGATCATGACCTGAGCTGAAGGCAAAGGCTTAACCCACTGAGCCACCCAGGTGACCCCCCATCATTATTTTAATGATAACTGGAAGATTTAGGGAACTCTACTATGAATGGGCCAGATGACACCTCCAAGAAATAGCCTCTGCCTGATGATATAAGGGGTGTCATGGGCCTCTTATGAATGAATAAGCTCATTCAATACTTAAAATTAATAGGAGAGTTGGTTGGATAAAACAGAAGGTGATTTGTTAAGTCACCTTACGGATCTTATGAAAGGGAGCTAATGTCACAGAATCCAGACTAAGCAAGTTTTTCAAAGTAATTTAGGACCTCTCATGCTAAAGGATGAAGAAGAACAAGTGTCCAGGAGGCACTTATATGGTTAAATTACCATAGTCTTCTACAACCAAGAGTAAAGCACCCCATGAGTAATAAACCCTACATAGAAGCTCTAAGGAAACCAAAAATGTCCTGTATGACCAAGGCACATAACCAATAATCTCTGAGCTACATGTTCTTACTTGCTAAAGAAAAATTAAAATGCATTCCCCCATGAGTTGTTTAGAAGATTGGACAGTATATATGAATGTAGTAGCCTAATAGTATAACACTCTACAAACACTACACACCATTAATGGAAACGTCGATATTCTCACTCTCATCTTCATCTTTATTAAATGTACTAGTACACAGTGATTACATAGAATCAACTACCCTTGATATTTCTTGGGAAATTGTTTTAAAATCACCTGTTTCTAAGGTTATTGAAAGCTGGCTTTTAATGGTGTTACTTCAGACACCTAATCATTAGTCATCAAGGCACATTCCCATATAACTTCTCTTATTTTAGAATTTTTTTTGGTACCGAAATTTAACAGTGCGTTGGGGAGATTCTTAAGGAGTACAAGGGGAGTGACACAATTGTCTGTAAGCCGGTCAATGCAGAAAATGAATGTTCTCACCAGAATTACGACTTTCCAAAATGGTGACCATAAGAAAAAAAGAATAAGTCTCCTTGAGAATGACTCATACTCAAAATACTCCCTCCAAGCCTTGGATTGACACCTACTTGCTCATCAGGTTATGTGAGTTGAAAAAAGAAAAAAAGCTTGTCTCCTTTGCTGTGTAGTCTGGCAGCACTGGAGGCAAAGTGAAAGATGTAGTTAGTAGTCATTCATATGTGATTGTGGAGATAAGGCATAAAGCTTCCTTTTTCTTAGCACCATCCATGACCATCCTCAACCTCATTTATTTAGTTTATTTGTTTAGTATAATCTTTTTTTTTTTTTTAAAGATTGATTGATTGATTTGACAGAGAGAGAGAGCTAGAGCACGCACAGGCAGGGGGAGCATGTGAGGGAGAAGCAGGATCCCTATTGGGGCCTGGTGAGGGGCTCAATCCCAGGACCCCGGGATCATGACCTGAGCTAAAGACTCTTAATCCACTGAGACACCCAGGTACTCCTATTTAGTTTAATCCTAAACTCAGTTGCAAGAATAAGAAAAAGACCTTTTGGAAATGGAGAGATTTCTAAAAACAGGGATCTATTTCACAGAGCCTCGGGATTTTGACTTTAATTTTTTTTTAATTGTAGTAAAATTTTATTTTTATCTTTTTTCCTCAAACACCTTAATTTATGTTTTTCATTTCTTAAACATTCGGTGTTTTATTAGTTTCAGGTGTATAATAGAGATTCAACAATTCCGTACATCACCCAGAGTGTAGTGAAATTTTAAACTCATTTATAAATACATGTAAATGTCTTTGTAGGAGTGAAGAAGCTATCAAGAATAAGAATCTATTTCAGAGAGCCCTATAGATTTTGCTTTCAATTCTTGTAAAACTATGATAAATATGAATTGAACCTATGAGGCTAAGCAGAGAAATAATATAGTCATTCAGATTTGGCATTCCTTTCTTTAAAAAAAAAAAAAAAGCATGTTAACATTGTAAAGTTGAAGTGTCTTCATTTATTGAAACAAAACTTCAAAGATAAGAATAACATAGGGATTAACTGGTAAACAATGCATAACAAATTACATCAGTAGCTAGTTAAAAGCCCTGTAAAAATAATTTATGCTGTATCTTTAAATGATAGGATTGGTGAGGAATCTCTGAGACATTAAAATGCTGATTCACAAAATGAATTTGAAAAGAATTTTTAAAGAACCAAATAAACTTGTCTGTACCCCCATGCCCAAATTAACTTCTTGTTTAGATTCAAAGGTTAAAAATATGACAGGATAAGCTCAAATGAAAGTCACAGCCTCAAGACCACAATAAGCTCACAATGTTTGACTTAAGAATACCTTCCCAAATAATTTCATGTTCCTAGTCTCAGGGAAAAAAAAATTAAGCACAGATTGTTAAATCCTTGGTCTTTCAAGAGAAAGTTAAACTGAAAGATTTGGTAAATTTTTGCTTCGGCTCCTTTTTACATTAAGTAAGATTTTACAGTGGAAGAACAAGAGAAACTTGACTAGTGTGGGAATACACTGGGCAAATTGTATAGTGGACCGAACAATGCCAAGTACTTTCAGACCAAATCCTTGAGCATCTGGAGAGTAGTATTATTAATTCCTTGATTCCCTTTATTTGTTTTTATTTACTTATTGGGCAAGAGAAGACAACATCAGCTAGTAACTCGATACACAAGAACCAATGTGATTCCACCAACTCATTAGGAATATAACTTGTAGCTAGATATGTAGAAATGCATGTTGGGTGGTTGCAGCTGGAGTGAGTGCAGGAAGAGTGGAAACCAAGGATGGACACGTGATAGAATTAGCTATGACTTCTCACTTATGTTACTTCTCAGATTAAAACTACTATTAATCTGTTCATCTTACTAAAGGGAAAAAAAAGACAACCACAACAATAGCATATGGAGAAGAAAGATGGATTTTTCTTTTACACAGAGTAATTCAACCAACAAGGTGTTATTAATAGTCTATTAACACCCAAATGTTTGCAGCACTCAAAAATATTTTACTTCTCTACCCCTGGTTTCCCAACAATGATGCCTGACTCATAGTATCCATTTGGCAGATATTTGTTAAATGAATGGGTTAAGTAATTATTTCTCAATAATATGTAGACATTGAGCAAAGTAAAACACAGAGAACAGTATTATTATGAGGTATCAAAGAAGATTCACAAAAGCCGTTATATGGAGAAACTTCAAAAATGGTTACTCAGGAAGAATAAAGTAGTAATATGGTTTTATGATACTTAAAAAGGCAAGAGAGAATAGATCTTTCTCAAAATCTGAAGAGCAACACCTAGTATTATCCATGGTGTCCCCATACCTGAATTACTCTATTCACTGGGGTTTCTACAAGTTAATGGAATTATATAGCCCTTTGCTATGTGTTCTTGGGCTCGACTGGAAAATAAGCTGAGAAACTAGAAATTATGCATGTCTACAGAGAGCAAAATTGATAGACACATGAGCATTTTACTTAGCATAGGTCAAAGGAACAAAGTGATTCATTGATGCCTCTTACAGTATTTCATTTATATTGATGTATGTAATGTACATGCAGGATCCGTCCTTTCATCTTTCAGGATGTAGAGAAGACTAGTTACATCATGCACAGCAGAGCTGCAAGTCACTTCATCTTGTCCCATACAGCCCAGCAACCTTATCCCATGAAGACCAGCCTAACATCCATCAGTGCAGCTTACGTTTTTGCCTATATTACTGACCAGAGAGAGCCCCAGACACCCGGAAATGAATGCTCCTCTTCAATGTGCTCTCTTTGATGTAGCTTTCAGAAGGACTGATTCCAGCACTGGCATTAGGGCACAAGAGATGGGGAGATACTTCCTCTCTCACCTCTGATAATCCGGACCAGCAATCATCAGGGCAGAATTCAGCAGGAGTTGGACGCTTGACTCCAAGCCAGCTCCTCAGATGCTGGGTGTCCGTGTTTGATGTGGAATTAGTTGGCAAAGATAAAAAACATAACCCCACCATAGATGGCAAGATTTTTAAGCTTTACTGTAGAAAAGAGATAATGATACGCTCCCTTGTATTACTGAGCTCACTGGGGTATGGAAAAGGAAATGTTCCTTGTCTTCTGGCACAAGGCAATAGGTAACTAAATAATTAGAATGTTAGAAAATTTTACATCTTAAATTTGCCATTATTTTCACAACTGGATAAAGCATCACAAAGAATTTGGATCAGCCTATAGCAGTAAGAATCAATGTTAATGATGACAGACTCACTGTAGGCCAGGCACTATTCTAAGTGCTTTGTTGGTAGGGACACATTTAATCATTACCATATCCCTGTGAGATAGATACTGTCATTATGCCTCAAGAAACTGAGTCACAGAGAGGTTAAAATTACACTAGGACATTATTAATTGATAAAGCCAAGTAGTAAATTGCATAACTTGTGCTCTTAACCACTTAACTCAGCTATATTTCCAGATTAAGAATCTCCAAAAGACATCCCACAAAAGTACAGAAGAATAAAACCACTTCAAACCAATGGCAGTTGTGTGCTAAACTTTTATTTTGCATAATTGCAGTTAGTCTGTGTGAAGCATAATAGGTTTTGTGCAACTTGTGGTTGCAAATGTTTAGTTAGTAAAGTATCCTTTTCAACTCTGAGGTTTGATGATGCTTTTAGTTCTTCAAGAGAAATAGGGCATGCTGTTTTAATAACAGTACTTATTTTGTGAAATCTGCATCCAAATACTTTGAAGTAGCCATTAAAAATGTATTTATTGAAAACAAATTAGATAAAAGATAAAATGATCTAGTTTGTTCCATGCTTTCTAAACCTAGACTTCCAAAATTTATAGCCAAGCATCCTTAAGTCTTGTATAGCCTGACTCATCACCAGCCTCAATCCCAACTCCAAAATCTACCCTGGCCCTAGGAAGGAAGTTATATTAAAAGATTAATGAAAGATGTCCCCTAGCTTGATGTACAGAATTGTGGCTATAGGCTCCATCTGCCCATGGTATCTACTTCTCTGTTTCCAATAAAACAAAATTCTCTGTCTTCTGGTTCCTCAGTGACTCAGGATCCTCCCTTGAAGCTCCACTCCCAGTGCATGAAGTTCTTTACCTGATGATGGGTATCTGCATCATTGTGCAAATAGCACCTGACTTAAAAGAACACCAGGATCTAATGTCTAGATTGGATAGTTACTAGCTGAGTGTATTTTCATGAGTTACTTAACTCCTCTAATTTTTAGTTACTACATTAACAAGATGTCCTTACCTAAGTAAGCTGTTCATGTGCCTTGCTGGTATAGGCTGAGTCTGATACATTTCTGTATCCCTAGCACCCAGTCCATGCTCAGTTTTCGTAAGTAAGTGTGCACGGTTTCCATACTTAAGCAAATGAATAAGTGATCTTCTCTTGATTCTTTGGCCCCTTCTAAAACAAAGTTCCAGTCTCCCCCAGGCTGTCATCTCCCATTAGACCCTAGTTCCCAATTAGCCTCTGCCTTCGAAATCTAAATTAGTATCAGTGCAGGCTCGGCTTCCATCTCTTAAAGGTTAGCATGGCATACTGAAGACTTAATCTGGTATTTTCTGTTTGCTTACTTGTTTGTTTTCCTGCACTACCCCAAACTAATACTACAACCAAAGCTCAAAAATATCAACATAAAAATTAAATTCTGTTCTCCTGGACACTTCTTCTTTTCCCCACTAGATAGTCAACCACCACTAAAACCTCTACGGCAATCCTCCACACAAGCGCTGATGGTTGTGCTGATCTTTATGATCTTGGGTACAAGCAAACAGGTTCAGAGATGGGCTGAGATTTTCCTTAGCAGAGCCACATCATTATGAGTTGGCAGAAAGTTAGGTCAGACATGGCCAACACCTGGAAAAATCACACAGGCATCCAAATACTGTCATCCACAGCAGAAAACCAAAGACTGGAACTGAATTTTCTCCATACTGCCCTCTCCAGCAATGAACAGTTGGATAAGGAGACAACAGTTCTCATTTAGCTTGCAAGTGCGTCATTGGGAAGCTCATCATTCAGGACGTGGCAACGATGTAACATCAAGATAAAGATGAAAATTCATGTCTCCAGAGCTGTGGGATCTGCACAATTACCTTAATGCAGCCCAGATTTAAAGCCATCTTTGATGTCCCCATTAGTTGCTGGACTTAGTCCACTAATGCCACCAAAGTGTCACTCTTCAAGTCACATGGTGGTGTCAAATCTCCACCAGCAAGCCCTGGAGTGTGTCCAGCCTTCACAGGCTGAGGCCAATCTAATCAAAAGACAGCACTATGGGGAAAGAGTTTGTCCGTAGAATGGATGAAGAGCCAATTCCACAACTTTTTAATGATAATCTACAGAGGGTAAAAGGACAGAGAGTGTTAGAATAAAATTCCTCAACTCCAGCAAATACTTACTGAGCCATTGCATGTGCCAGTTTTTCTCCACAATGCTGGGCACAAACACATGAAAATTCATAGCCTCTGCCTTCGAGGAAACTGCAGTGTAGAAGGGAACTTCCATAGAAAGGACAGAGGAAAGGGCATTTACAATCTCTGAGGTTAAGAAACCTATGTGAGAATCACAGCCTGACTCCTAATTGTTTATTTCATAAGGCAAATTATTTAAATGGCCAAGCTTCAGTTTCCTGATCTATGTAATAAACGAGAGTCATACTTTTCAGTAGATAGAAAAGGGAAAACCGTTTTGCTATGTGAATTTAAAATAAATGGGGTTTAGTGAACTCTAAATGAATGGATACATTAATGCAAATAGTAAATTATAATGCTAGAAAAAGAAAGTAAAATATCTTTATGATCTAGGGTGAAGAAGAACATTCTTTAAAGCATAACCTAAGACAAATAAACAAACAACAACAACAACAACAAAAAACCCACAGCCATAAAGCAAAAACGTGACGGGTTAGGATATTATGATGAAGGATTTCAATTTAGCAAGGAGCGGCAGGAAAAAACTAGCAGACAGATAAACTGATTGAGAAAAGGTATTGACAAAACATAACACCAGGAAGGCACACATATCTAGAATTTCCTAGAATGTTCTACAAATTAATAAGAAAAATATAGAGAACTCAGTAGAAAATGGACAAAGTATGTGATCAAGGTACTCACTAAAGTAGAAATCAAGACAGTAGTAAGTATATGAAAGAAACATTCAAACTCGTTTGTAATTAGAAAAAAAGAAAATTGAAACAATGACATACAACTTGAAATTAATTATAATGGCAAAAATGAGAAGATTGGATAATGTCATATGCCAAAGGATATGACAGATAAACAGGCTCTTCTTACTCTCTTAGTGGATATAGAACTTGTGGGTACAAGTGCAATTATACACTGTGAACCAGAAATATGGCCCTAGGCATATTTCTCAGAAAAACTGCCACATGGGACCAGAATGGCACACATTTACTTGAATATCATTGCTGAGAGGCACCAGGGTGGCTCAGTGGGTTAGGCCGCTGCCTTCGGCTCAGGTCATGATCTCAAGGTCCTGGGATTGAGTTCCGCATTGGCGGGCTCTCTGTTCAACAGGAAGTCTGCTCCCCTCTCTCTCTCTCTGCCTACTTGTGATCTCTCTCTGTCAAATAAATAAACAAAATCTTTAAAAAAAAAAAAATCATTGCTGATAAGTGGGATTAGAGAGTGGTCTCAAAATAAAAAAAAAAAAAGAATGCATCATATGAAATGGAGCACAATAGACTCTGTTAGAATAATATACACATTATCTTAACTATTTGTATATTATACACATCAACATGAAGATATATGAAAGACATAGAGCTGAGTAATAGAAAAGAGTAATAGAATATCTATAACCCAGTATCTTTTAAGTAACCCACATGGAATAACATGCTTTATAATGATACACAACATTCAAAACACACACCAAACACGTTCTGATGGTTAAACCATCATAAAATAACCATCTTAGTCATCTTTGTATCTATAGAATTAAGCACCACACTTGGTGCCCATTAAATGTTTTCTGAGTAAATCAATAATTCAATGCAGAGAATGAAGTAGGAGACACTTCATTAGGTATACCCAATGGGTATACCCAATGAATATATTATATGAATATATATTGGGTATACCCTTGAGTGGGTATACCCAATAGAGATCATTTGAAAAAAATGATCTGGCTTTCACATGAGGAAACAGACCTGGTTGATGGAGAAGGTCAGTGACTTCAAGATAGTGACTTTAGGCTTTTGAAGTACTGCTCATGAGGTAATAGGAGATATAGATCTCGGAGGTGTTTAGATTTGGGTCTCGCTGGTTAGTAGATGATAGTTTTGCAAGTAGAAGAGAAATAAAGTAGCAGGTAGAGGAGCAATGGAATCAAGTAGCACAGACATATTATGAAAACAGTACAAGATGGGGGAGGGTGAAATGTGGATGATAGGAAATGAGAAAGGATCAATAGAAAGGGAAGACTTATTTAACTGTATCTCTGGAGGGAGGGGAGAAGTGAGATGGTATGAGAAGGATATGGTAGTAAGTGAGGTATTGGAGGTTGGGGAGGTTACATTAAATCTCAATTTGGGTCAAAACCCCCAAATAAGCCAAGCTATTTATTTCAAACCATTTGTACTATTATTGCATTAATTATTGAGGAACTGCTCTAAAATGGATGTATTTGGGGGAAGAGAGAAAGAGAGAGCAAGGAGAGGAGAGCATAAAGGTCAGAAATCAAATTAAAAATAAGAATAAAAATCTCTATTCCCAAATCCATAAACTGAATTATCTAGAGAAGACTGCTGAGGACTGATAAATCCCCAAACAACTTTAATTTAAGATATCCTGAGAACTGCTGTTCTTAAGTTATTCCCTTGATTCTAATCTGCTATCAGCCAGAATCAGAAAGGTACCCAAGATAAGAATAAATTTAAGATTTACTATTATTGAACCCAATTCTCCTGCTCTAGATCCACAGGGTGCAACAAATGTTTCTCCCAAAGTGGCAAAAAGAAGGGGGAAAAAAAAAGAACAAGAAAAAAAGCAACTCTTCCACCTGTGCTCTTGTAGAGGTTTTCTAAAAACCTCATTGTGATTCATGGCTTTTCTCCTAGGCTTGTTTATGCCACATGACTCATTGGCCATGTCAAAGAACTGTGCCTATCTGACATTTGGAATCCCTGCCTGCTAAATAGTTTTAAAATATTATCTGCTATATTGAAGGATTTTGTTAAAGCAGTTGTTTGTTTGTTTTTTTAAAATTTTCATTTGTAGTTGAAGACAGCACAGCCTGGAAATTCAAGTTTGGAGTTCATATTGTCTGGGTGTGAATCCCAGCTCAACCACTTACCACCTATATAACTGTGACAATATTGACCAATCTTTCTGTGCCTCATTTTCCTTCTCTGTAAAATGGGGATAATATCACCTACCACATAGGGTTGTTGAGATCCTAATAAATGATACAAAGCAGTTAGAATAGTGCCCACATAGAAGGAACATTGACTAAGAGTTATTACTGACATCAAAGGGAAAGCATGAAGAAATTCATGTTTAAAAAAAAAAAATCCTTCATTTAGAGAGTTCCTAGAATGCAGGATTAAATGGAGCTTCTGGAAGTCAAAAGATTAGAAGAGAGAATAGCATAATAATTTAGCCTTAAAAAAGAAAATGAAGAAGGGATGTTTGCTACAGATGTTTAAGGAAAGGACATAGCCTATTTAGGAACGGATTTGAAGTGTGTGCTGGGGGTGTCCATTGCTATCTCTAGCATTCAAATTCAAAACGGTTTGCTAGGGAGAATGATAATTTAATGACAGAACTATGGTGGTCAGGAGGACAAGGAAAAGAACTTTATTTTCATTTAGTGAATGGGTTGATGGCAGGATGTCTTCTCATGGTAGTCAGACAAAAAGAAAAGTGAATCCCCCCAAATTCATGTGCATTGCTGCATTTATAGAATTGTATGGACTAACATCATATAATGTGAAAATATAAAGAATCACACATATCAGTTCCTATTGACACAAGAGAAGTATGCCAATAATTGCTTTAAAATAAGGTCAGATTTATAATGGCCTTAAAAGACCAACTTCTCCAAATTCTAACCCAAGTTTGTACAGAGAAGTGAGAAAAATGGCCTCTCTGAGAGTATTCTTGAGTATAAGGTAAACAGAAGCTGTAATGTTCCATCTGGGTTTTGATATGGCCAAAAAGTAGACATCGGTGGGAGGTTGGCCCTCTAATGGGCCACATTTCTTGACCACTGAGAACTCCTGAACTTAAATTGAAAAAAAAGAGCTGTATATAGAGAGTAGAGTTTCATAAAGGAGGCTGGAAACAGACACAGTAAAAGTTGATGGTGGAGACTGTCTCAGAAATAAGAAGGAAGTGCAGCCCTTATGACTAAGGTCAAGATTAGAAAGTAAGGAATATCCATTAAGGAATATTGTGGAAATGGTTTAACTTAAAGGTTGATTCTTTTACCTTGAACTCTGAGACTAGTTATATTTAACATTAAGCATTACATTAAGTAAGAAAATTACTTCTCCTATATTGTAGTCTCTTTAGTTAGACCAACCTTATGGTGACTCAATTAAATTCATAAGCTGCTGTGATTGCATTATGGGCAGTTTATGAAAAACCAATCAAGAGAAGAAAAATGTGGCCTGAACTACATCACTCATCCACAGAAGCCAGCACAGAAGTAGTTCAACTCAGGAAGATAGTGATTCCAAAGGTACAGGTAATGATCAACTTGAGCAGAATGAATGAGATCCATGGGAAACTAGGAAGCTCTAAGAGGAGCATGACTTTCTTGGAAAGGTATTGCCATAGATGATAACTCTGGGATAGAAGTAAAATGACTGCTGTTTTTCCAAAATATACCAGAGGAAAATGGCTTTTGAGTATAATAGGTAGAAAATAGACTAATGCTTTATCAATGTAAGAATATGACATATATATATATATATAATATATCTATATATATATATATATATCTCCAGTATTTCCCTCTTACTGCAACATACATTTGGACAGGCACATCTGGTAATGTGAATATTATATTAGCAACTTCATCCTGATATTTTGAGGATTAAATAAGATCCCATCTTAGGTAAAGACCTGAATAAAATTTGAATAGGCTCACTCATCGCTAGCTGAGACTGACCTCTATACTTCAGTCCCATCACAAGCAATATTCAAACAATTTCTCAAGAAAATATGGTCTCTTCAATAAATGGTGCTGGGAAAATTGGACAGCTATGTGTGGAAAAATGAAACTTGACCACTTTTTTATACCAACACAAAGATAAACTCAAAATGGATAAAAGGCCTCAATGTGAGGCAGAAATCTATCAAAATCCTAGAGAAGAACATAACCTCTTCAACATTGGCCACAGCAACTTCTTTCAAAACATGTCTCCAAAGGCAAAGGAAACAAAAGCGAAAATGAACTTTTGGGATTTATCAAGACCAAAAGCTTCTTCACAGCAAAGGAAACAGTCAACAAAACAAAAAGGTAACCCACCCAATGGGAGAAGATATTTGCAAATGACAGTACAGACAAAGGGCTGATATCCAAGATCTATAAATAACTCCTCAAACTCAACACACACAAAACAGATAATCACATCAAAAAATGGGCAGAAGGCATGAACAGACACTTCTCCGAAGAAGACATACAAATGGCTAACAGTCACATAAAAAAATGTTCATCATCTTTAGCCATCAGGGAGGCTCAAATCAAAACCACATTGAGACACCACTTTACACCAGTTAGAATGGCCAAAATCAACAAGACAGTAAACAACATGTGTTGGAGAGGATGTGGAGAAAGGGGAACCCTCTTACACTGTTGGTGGGATTGCAAGTTGGTGCAGCCACTTTGGAAAACAGTGTGGAGATTCCTTAAGAAACTAAAAATAGAGCTATCCTATGACCTTGTAATTGCACTACTTGGTATTTACCCCAAAGATATGGATGTAGTGAAACGAAGGGCCACCTTTACCCCTATGTTCATAACAGCAATGGCCACAGTCACCAAACTGTGGAAAGAACCAAGATGCCCTCTTGGGGTAAAGAAGATATGGATAAAGAAGATGGATAAAGAAGATATGATCCATTTATACAATGGAGTATTGTGCCTCCATCAGAAATGATGAATACCCATCTTTTATATCAACATGGATGAGACTGGAAGAGATTACACTGATGAAATAAGTCAAGCAGAGAGAGTCAAGTATCATATGGTTTCACTTACTTGTGGAGCATAAGGAATAACAAGGAGGACATGGGGAGATGGAGAGGAGAAGGGAGTTGGGGGAAATTGGAGGGGGAGCCAAACAATGAGAGACTGTGGATTCTGAGAGACAAATTGAGGGTTTTCGAGGGGAGGGAGGTGGGGGTTGAGGTGAGCCTGGTAGTGAGTATTGTGGAGGGTACATATTGCATGGAGCACTGGATATGACACATAAACAATGAATTTTGGAACACTGAAAAAAATTAAATTTAATTAATTTAAAAAATATATATTTATGTTTCTAGTGGATGCAGACCTTTAGAGTTGCCCACTGCATTATTCACGTAGACTACCTCAGACTGTGGTAGCAGCTTCCGTATCTCCATGTCTTAACACAGCCAAGTTTATTTCTCATTCATGAAAGTTTTGCTACAGGAGGATGCTTCAGTCTGGTTTTCTTCCATATGAAAACTCTGTGGTCCAAGCTGTTTTGATCTGTTCATCCTGTCATCTCCACACAAGGGCCCCTCTACCACCACCATGCAGGACAGAGGAGGGATCGGAATGCACACTAACAATTCAGTGCTTTGCACAAGAAGGACCTACACCCTTTCTGCTCCTAACTTGTTTGCCAGAATAATTCAAAGGAACTTGATCAACTACAGGAAAACCAGAGAATGTAGTCTTCCATGTACCTAGAAAAAAGAGAGCTAAGTATCAGAGAGCAGACTAGTGTCTACCAAATCCACAAGTAGACTAAGCCATGATAATTGTTTAGTCCATGAATGAAAAGTGTATACTCTGCTTGTTCTTTGCACTCCTAAGAGATATAAACTACATCTATACCCATCCTTGAGCTGTTCCAAAGCACTTGTGCAGAGCTTTATTCACTTAGTGGTTAAGTTTCTCATCACTATCAGGGGTGACTAGCTAAGAAGATGGGGAGAGATATTGAACCAAAATGTGATAACCTGAAAAATAATTGATCTAAATTATATCTAACAAATCTTTAAATCCTGAGATAGAGAGATGCAAAGAGAAATAGATAGATGATGATAGATACATAGATGGATGGATGATAGATAGATGATAGAAGATAAATAAACAGAGCAATAAGTAGATTGGGTTTTCACTTGGGGTCTTAATGAATCAATCTGGTACTAATAATTTAAAATATAGGGACATGGAATTTACTCAATATTAGTAATTTTGGACATGTCAAAATGTCCAAAATTAATTGAATGGCCTTATAATACAGTAAGTGGTCCATCCCTGTAAGTATTAGCATATATTTTACGACAATTCAGCAGAAAGCTATCAACAAGCATCAAATTTTAGGTAGGGAGGGCTACAACAGAAAGATGAAGCAAAGAGATAGAATATAGAATTAGGAGTCCTTATAATACATTCCTGCAAAATCCCTGTAAAACATCATACAAAGAGAAACAAACAAAAACCTTAAAAATATTAAATCACCTGTTTATTATCATTATTTGTTCCATGTTATGTTAGAATTCAGTTGTTAAGGTAGAAATAAGTTTCAGGTAGATACACATTTCTGTCTTTAAGGTAAAATTAGACATAATCAGTATCAAATTTTTCCTTCCTAGGAACTTTCCCTGGACTCTGCATATTTTCAACAAGACACACTAGGTCAACAGACTACTGATACATATTTCAAACATTTTATATGCCATCAGCATATTTAGGACCTTTGAGATCTTGTTCATTTTGGGAGAAGTAAGAGTTATAACTCCTGTATACTAAGAACACCAATTGAATTAATGATTCTGAAATCATATAAGCTATTGCCATATTACAATTTGAGTGAGACAAAGTCCAAAGCAGTTTAGGTAACATAAAATACTGAATAATCATGAAAATTAGTGGATTGTGAAATGAATGACCACCTACCGTCACCAATGAAGCTGGCCCGTAATTCTCCAGTTTATTAAAGAAGACATAAAGTATATGAGAGTGAGAGAATTTACAATGCCTGAACTCAAAATACACCTACTCAATTGCTTTCTTGATGCTGCTTGCAAATGATTACAACAGAACATTATCTATTTTACTGGTCATTTGAGTTTTTGCATCAAATAAATGCTTGCATTGCTTCATGCCCAGCTTTGTCCTTCCATCATTTAAATCAAGCAGCTTGAATTTGGACTGACTTATAATCCAGAACTCCTAGATATTTAAATATTATCACTGATGTCATGTTAGATTTCCAGATAGTTGGGTAAATTAATTCTACTCACCTCATTCTCCACTTTCCCAACTGAATCGATGTGGTAACCATGGAGAAGACTCTCCTGCACCATGCTGTGCCCATTTTCCAAATTGTACTAAGCTAAAAAGCAACTAGTTACACACTATGCTTTGGTGGATCTCAGGCAATAGGAAAGGATTCTAATACTATGTGTCCACAATTTAGGGCACCATGTAAAGCTGATAAATAGTAAGTGAAAGAAAGAACACCTGCTCCTCAGTGTATCAGAACCACATTCAGAGTCATTGTCTCAGTAAGATTGCTTTCAGCTATGAACAACAGAATGTTCATCCAAGAGTATTGAGCATTAACTGCCTTTAATTGCCTCATGCAAAAAAAAACCTCGCAACAGGTAAAAGAAGGTCATAAGCAATGGCTCAAAATAACAGGGTGCGAGGTTGGTTTCTTTCCCATTTTCTTCTTCCTGCTGTGAAATGTCTCCAGAGACTTCTAGCATCAGAGCCACACAGCAACAGCCCCAGTGGGAAGAAATGAGAGTGTGGTAAAGAGGGGTTCCCTTTCTTACTTGCTTCTCTCTCCAATGGAAGGAAGCCCAAGCTGCAAGCTTCTTACCTCTCAGTGGCTAGAAGTGGGTCCATCACCACCCAGAATGCATGACAGATTGGGTAAATGTCCACCATTTCAATCTTTGGAGGCAGGATTACCAGTTAGAAAGACAGGCAAGAGGACTGGCTGCTGGTGGCAACCAACAGTGCCCCCCACAACACATAACTCTGCTTTTATACGAAGGGAAGTTAGAAAGGACAAAGCCTTAAAGTATTCTAGAAGATGTTGATGGTAAGTAAATTTTGTTTTGTGATTCTACTTAGGTAGATGTAGATAAAGAAAAAGGTGATATGGTATTTTTTATCAGTCTAGGAATCTAGTGAACTATGGAGTCCAGGAAATAAGACAATTTATGGAAGTTTCTTATGTATATATATTTTTAAAGAAACAAGGAGAAATTCTGTTAGTGAGCAGTCTTTATCCTTTACAATGAGTTAATTGAGCACCAACAGCACTATAAAAAGTAGACATGAAACATAAAATCAAAAGAAAACACTATTCATAAAAATACAACTAAAACCAATCTATAGATGAAATTATGGGTACAGGCAGAAGATGGGCCCGAGGGGGACAGTGCCCAGTATCAAGGCATAAAGAAACAAAAAGTCTTCTTAAAGGAAGAAGGGAGCATATTCAGCCTAGTGGGCTGCTGGGAACCACCCGTGGACCTGAGTGTGGGTCTTCTCAGCATCAGGACCATACTTAGGAAAGAAGTAGACACAGCTATCAGCTAAAAGTCAAACAGGACTGGAATCTTCCATATGTGGTTCTTCATTGGAATGCTAGTAGAGAAACAGTTGCCCAGTACTACAAAGAGCCACAGCCCATCCTATCATCTTCCAATATGCACAGACAGATGAGAACATCATGAGCAGGCCACCACAATTCTGGCCTGTTGGTGTTCATGCTCTGTACAGTCCTCTCCTAAAGTGCAGAAGTCACCAAATCCTTGCTTCTGGCCAGTAGAAAATGACAAAGGTGGAGGATTTTGCAGAAGTAATTAGATCTCAAGTAGGTGATTTGAGTTAATCAAACGTATTTATCCTGGGAGGTCTTGATTTAATCAGGTAAAAGCCTTAAGAGTTTTCTTGAAATGAAAGATTACCCTTGTGGGTTTAGAAGTCCCCACTGCATGGGCCTACAGGCCTCCTCTAGGAACTGTGGTCCATAAAAAGTCAAGGCTGTCCTCATACAGCCACATAGAAATAAGTTCTGCAACAATCTGAATGAACATGAAGGGAATTCTTCCCCTCTTAAGCCTCCAGATGAAAATGTAGCCCAGCTAACATCTTCAGTATGGCTTCATAAGATATTTGGTTGAGGACAAAGCTATGCCTAAATTCCTGATTCACAGAATCTGTGGGGTTAAAAAAAAAGAAGAAGAAAAAGAAGAAGAAAGAAAGAAAAGTATTATTTTAAGCTGCTAATAGCAGTTTGAGTCATTTGTGATGCAGCAATGGAAAACAAACATTATGTTTACTCCTCTGGTATCTTTTTTCTACCCTGAACATTTTGTTTTCCCATTGCAGGTCTTTTAGTTGCTAGCAAATATTTCATTTCCCTACACAGGTCATTATTTGAATAGTTTAAATACAGGTTGGAAAGCATAAGGGTAGAAGAGAGAAGGGAACCTCAGTAATAGCAGCTAACATTTATTGAGCATTTACTATGTTCTCCGAGCATTTACACTGTCCCATTTTGTTTTGGTCATTTGTTTGTTTTACATATGTATTTGAAGTCACTAAAATAAAGCAAATCCTCTATCTTACAGACTCAGGTATCACCTGCTATTTGAAAGTTCAAGTTATGCTACTTTGCATTTACTAAAGACCTACGTTAGGTCCTGTTTTTGCAAACCAAAAGAAATCCTAAGAGCATTTTTACTTTCATGAAAAAAGGGAAAATTGAAAATAGCATTCAGCATTTGTTTTGCAGGGAGCCATTAGTGGAGGCAAGGCCTTCCCAGAGCAGCAAGGATGGTACCACCAAGTTCTTTCCCCAGGAGCTACACTCAGCATCTCATCCTCAAGCCACCATAGCTTTGAACTGGGGCAGTGAGCATCTGTGCTTCATCTCAACTTATTTTGTGCATCCGTTAGCAAGATGTGTCTGAAGGTATCAGAAAAGCCTAAAAGAGGTAACTTTTGGCTTTTGGGAATGCTTAAAGATGTGTTCATATAAACTAATGGCATTTGCATTTTCGATTTGCCCCATTTCAACTTACAAAAGCTTTCATAGAAAGAGCTACTTTGAGATAGCAGGGAAAATGTGACTATTTTCACAGAAACCGAGGTACAAAAAGTTTGAGAAACATGTCAAGGTTTGCTCAATCTTGCTCAGCCTAATTTATAAGACTGATTTCCTTGAGTTTAGGTATTATGGCTCCAGAATCTATATTCTTTGTTTGTTTGTTTGTTTGTTTTATTCTTAGCCAGTAAGATTTGTTCCTTCTGGGTAGGAATAGATGGTCATGCTTTAGCCATACCTTGTAAGATGAAGACATCAGTCAAAAAGTATCTAATTGTATGTGGATTGTTGATAAATTACTATCAGGAATGTACCTCCACAGGGATTGGCTATGCTGGGTCATTCTAGAACTGACTTACTTAGTAACCCCCTTCTCCACAGCATTTTATCTTCACCTCCCATTTACCCACCTCCGGGGGACACACCAGTAAGGTATAACTTAAAACAGTAAAAGCTACAAAATACACAGAGCAAAATCCGCATGTGACGTGGAGGCTAGTCAGGAAGTACTATAGTAGAAACATGCCAGAGAAGAGGCCATAGTGGAAAGAGAACAGGATAGGAAAGCATCCAGACCAGCTAGCTGGTTGATTGTTAGTAAGGAAACCTCCTGAGCTTCTTGGACTTGCCCTTATATAATTCGTAGAGTGGGGTGCATAATATTATCTCACAAGGCTGTTTTGAGCACTATATTTTTAAAAAATACAGGAATAAGATTAAGGGCTTAATAAACTGTAAAATTCTGCAAAAATGGATGTGGCTAACCTCTTGTCAGAGGAGTGAGCACATAGCATCACTTTCAGTGTCTTGTGCAGGATAATCCTGATGGGATAAAAGTTGGAGACCTCTAAGGAAGCTTCTGGTAAAAATGTCATATTTACAATGGACTTGTCTGATAAAGAAATAATACTACTCTCTTACCAAGATGCAAAATGTTTTATTCTGGTCATAGGACAGATACAACACTGAAAATAGATGTTTGGAGCTGGTTCTTTGGGACAACGCTGCCATTTCTTGACTTGTTAGGTCTCCCAGGTATGTTTAAATGGTGAAAAGAACAATTATATCTTGAGGTTATTGTAACTACCTTTTCTATCTACTGACACTACATGTGTGTATCCATTTAACCCCAGAAAGGGGGCAGGAAAGGCAGGGACCATGGGTGTATCATAAGAGCCTTTTCCAAAAGGCAACATTTATTTTCAAGTGTTTAGATTGCCGAGACAAGGATTTCTCTCCAACGTACAATTCATCATCCTCCTTACTCACTGTAAAATCAATCTGTTCTGTTTGTATGACATAAACAACAAGTCATTTCTCAGGAATGAGGCAGACCATATGTGAAGGTGTTTTGGAAAAGCACAATAGGGAATACGCCAATCAAAGTAGCATCTGCATTTTATTTCAACGTCAAATCACATGTGTGTTATAAAAAAGGGAAGTGTATCACTTTTATTAAAGAATAACTTTCCTGTTGTGATGTTTACCGTTAACTCATACCTTCCCTAAGCCACAAACTCAGGTCAGCCACATAAACAACTGGCTGAGAACACCCTGTGTGGCCAGAGCCCCGTGTGCTTTTTACACACATGGAGGTATCCGCCCTCTCCCCAACCCCCCACGGCAGAAGAAAACTGACATTAATCCATTATATGTATTTTCCCAGGAATTAGCACTTTCTATTCAAAGTACTGATGAATATCACAGCACCTTGCCATTGATAAAAACAGGAAACTATAAAACGACTGGCAGAGTCCTAGGGAGAATTTACTTTTTACAATTGGGACTGGATTAAGGTGGAAAGGAAGTGGGTTCTAGTCCCATTTCCATTACTTACGAGCTGCATGACCTAAGGCAAGTCACTTAACGTCTCTAGGTCTCAGCTTTATACTTGTATAAACAGACAGGGCTGAACTAAATAATCCCCAAGCCCCCTTCCTGCTCTAAAAGTATGTGATTCTCTGGTCGCTTACCCACCTAGTTGTATTTGAATAGTAATGGAAACATTTTTAGATTGTCTTGTTACAGAACCTTCTCCCCAGTTGGGAGTTAGGTACCTCTGAAAACTATGTTAACTTCTTTCAACCACTGCCTTGAAGCAGTCGATAGCACTAACTTCCAGGGGAATTTAACACATAATCTGGTTTACTTCTGTGAAGAAGTCACTATGCCGAGATTAAGGTACTACATTAGGACCCAGGGAAATCTGGTTCACTCGGCAAATCTCATAGGCAATGAGATTCCACTGCTCTGTCTACACAGGCAAATGAGTGGTCATTTATGTAATTAACTGAATGGACATTGTAAGCTTTCTCATTGAAATCTTTACCCTCATAGGAAAATAAATTTCAAAAAAAAGTTCCCAGGGGTCCCTGTGGCGCTCAGTCACTTAAGCCCCCTTGAGATTCTTGATGTTGGCTCAGGTCATGATCTCCGGGCCCTGAGATTGATCCCCATCTTGGGCTCTGCACTGGGTGTGGAACCTGCTTAAGTTTCTTTCTCTCCCTCTGCCTCTTTTCCCCATTCATGCTATCTCTCTCTCCCTCTCTCTCAAAATAAATCAATAAATTAAAAAATTAATTAATTGAAATGAAGTGAAAAATAAAGCTCCTAGTGGACAATATATTTTTTGAACTGAACAGGAATGCATGTTCTCATGGGTGCATATAATTGTATCCCAACACAGCCTCAATTGTACTTGTAATTTCTAACATCATTTCTTTCTTTCTTTTTTTAAAGACTGATTTATTTATTTTAGAGAGAGGGAGAGAGACAGAAAGTGCACACTTGAGAGCTCTTATGCTCAAGGGAGAGGGGTAGGGGCAGAGAGAGAAGGAGAGAATCTCAAGCAGACTCCCTGAACTGAGCATAGAGCCAGACTTGCAACTCAGTCTCACCACCCTGAGATCATGGCCTGAGCCAAAACCAAGATTCTGACACTTAACCAGCTGTGCCACCCAGGTGCCCCAGGGATGCCAATATTCTTATTTCCTCTTATTTTTCATGTGTTAATTCAATAAATTTTATTAAAGTATTTATAATTTATCAATCATTGTGGTCAGACCGGAAAGAACATGAGACTTAATTTCTACCCCTGTGAAATTTATTAAGTGTCCAGTTTAATGAAAGAAAGGGACTATGGAAGACCTCACCGTGAGCCAAGGGGCACAAAGAAAATGTGCAAGGTGTTATGGGAGCATAGAACAGAACCAACCACTGTGCATCCAAATGATTGATGCTGGAAATAAATCTTGTATTACAAAAGTGTGGAGGGATACATTGGATAGATCATGTTATCTCAAAATATAAGCAAACGACAGTCATCCCATCACACCAGCATGTATCTGGTTGAGAAAATTTAACAGTTTAACATTTTGGAAACTTTAAAAAAATATATTGACAGTTTCAAACAAAATAAACTTACATTTGACTAGCTAAAGGTCCTATACATTTTTTTAAAACATTGGAAGCTGTGATTGACTGAAGCCTTAGCAATCTACCAAATTTACCCAAATCGGCATGTTACAATGAGGCACAGGGGAAAGAGAAATGCAGTGAGTTAGGTCATATAGGAAATAGAGAAAGAAAATGCACACATTCAAACTTGCTACACTGTAGCAAATACTTCTCCCACAATGTCACATATATCTTTGAAGCTGGGTCATACAGTATTCTGTGTTAAATGCATTTTATGGGGATTTGGAGAGGATTTAGGTAAAGGCTGCCCCAATAAATGATTTACCAGCTCTAATAAAACATCAAGGAAATTGTTCAGATTGTATCTCAGACCGGTTAAAACACAAGTTTATAGAAGTCTCGGCAGCCCCCATATCCTCAATCCTGGTTTAAAAAGAAATGTTCATACTGGTTAATTATCCCATATTACTTCTTTCTTTTTTAATGGTAGTGATTTCAAAGAAGGGAGAGACTGAAAGTAAATAAATAGGTATGACAACGAAAGGTGGTGGGAGAGAGGGAGAAGCTGACAGATCACTCATTTATCCTTTTCTTCCCTCATTCAGTAAATATTTACTGATTGCCTGTTATAAGCCAGGCATTCTAGAACCAGGGCCTAGAGACCCAGGAGTGACCAGGTAAGAGAGGTTCTTCCTTGACTACAGCTTCCATTTAGTGAAAAAGACATTAATCATAAATCATAAATAAATGAAATAACTCTAAAAGATTAATTTAAGCTGGGATGAGTCCTTTTGAAATTTTTTAAAAAGATCCTATTTATTTATTTGACAGAGAGAGATCACAAGTAGGCAGAAAGGCAGGTGGGGGGATTGGGGAGCAGACTTCCTGCTGAGCAGGGAGCCCGACGAGGGACTGGATCCCGGGACCCTGAGATCATGACCTGAGCCGAAGGCAGAGGCTTAACGAACTGGGTCACCCAGGTGCCCTGGTATGAGTACTTTAAAGAAGAAAACAAAGTGATAAGGAAGTAAATCATTAGAGGAGGGGTGGGTACCTCTTTCCGTAGGGTAGTCAGGAAAGCCCTCCCTGAGGAGGAAAAGTTGATGCTGAGGCTTGCAGTGTTCACCACTAACTATACTACTACGAATGAAGAGAACATTCCAGACACAGGAAACATCAACTGTGAGGTCCCTGATGTGATAAAAAGCTCGGTGTGTATAAAGACCAGAAAGAAAGACAGATGTGAGAAATGAGAAATCTTGCCAGTGTGACCTTTGGCCTCAATCTTAACCTTTGGAAAAGACATTTTCTTCACATTTTATTATTATTAATGTTAATAATATTAATTGCCTTTATGAAAAATCTACATGTTAGATTGTTATATATAATCTTTCAACTTCCACAAGAACCACGGTATCCAAGAACAGGTATTATTATCCCAGTTTCATACAGGATAAAATAGCTCCCAAAAGGGTAAGTAAATTGCTTATAGTTACAAGCAGTGGCAAAACTGGAACCCATCCTCAGGTTTATCTGTAACACCTACGTCCTTTCATTTCTATTAATTTGTTTGTTTTGTTCAACAAATATTTGCTAAGCCCTATGCTAGGAGCTGGTACACAGAAATGAATAAAGCAAAACATGGTAGGTTATGCTTCCAAAGATGGCCACACGATATCTTCCAACCCAACATGCTGTTTTGTAATGCTGCCTTTCTGCTCTCACATCAAGAAGCAGAATCTTTTCCTCCTTTGCCTGACCCTGTGGCTTGCTTTGACCAATAGAATACAGTGGGAGTCGCCATATAACTTTGAAGGCTTGACCTTGAGATATCCATACTTTCTACCTTCTGTGCTTGGAAAGATGCTACTTGGACCCCAGGCACCGTGCCGATAAGAAGCCCAAATATCAGCAGAGAGAGACCCATGTGGAAAATGAGGACTGCGGTGAGAGCAGGAACCAAGATCCCAGACACATGGTCCCAACAGAAGTATTCAAACCTGACCCTAACCACCGGAGCCACCTTGCTAAAACCTCAGAACATGGTGGAGCAGAGACAACCTTCCATGATGTGTCCTTGCCTGAGTTCTCAACCCACAGAACTGTGAACAAATCAAATGGTTGGTATTTCAAGACATTCAGTCTTCAGAGATTCATTATGCAGTAATAGATAAACAAAACACATAAGGAGCCCCAACCTGATAAAAGCAGTAAGCATAAAAATACCTTTTTTTAAAAAAGATTTTGTTTGTTTATTTGACAGACAGAGATCACAAGTAGGCAGAGAGGCAGTCAGAGAGAGAGAGAGGGGGAAGCAGGCTCCCTCCTAAGCAGAGAGTCTGATGTGGGGCTTGATCCCAGGACCCTGAGATCATGACCTGAGCCGAAGGCAGAGGCTTAACCCACTGAGCCACCGAGGCACCCCAAAATACCTTTTTTTTTTTTTTTATAGAAAGATTTTATTTAGCCATTTGAGACAGAGAAAGAGAGTATGACCAGGGATAAGGGGAGAGGGAAAGTAAACTTCCTGCTGAGCCCAATGCAGGGCTCGATCCCCAGACCCCAAGATCATGACTCAAGCCAGAATCAGGAGCTTAACCAACTGAGCCACCCAGGCATCCCAACCATAAAAATGTCTTAAAAATTGTGTGTATGTCATGAGTGAACAACAGAGAAATATCTATGTCAGTGTAGAGCAAGAATGAAAAACTTTTTTGGTAAAGAGCTAGATAGTAAATATTCTAGACTTTATGGTTCAACTGCTCAATTCTGTTATTGTACAGAAAAACAGTCAAAGACAATACGTAACCAAACTGCTAAGCTTCAGTTCCAGTTTTTGTTTGTTTATTTGTTTGTTTTTGTTTTGTTTTTTTACAAAAAACAGATGGAGAACAGAATTTTCTTGAGACCTGTACTTCCCAATCCCTAGTCTAGACTAGCATTTTTTGTATATTATTTTTCTTTCTAGAAGAAGTATGCATATTTTTCATCTTCTGGGCTTCTTGGCTCCCATTCCTACATGATGTTTCTGAAGCACAGGCTTCCATCTCTTGATTCAGAGCCTAACTCATTAGTTAGCCTGGAGCCCCATTTCAGTTGCTTCAGGAAAGCATTGGTGAAAAATATTTAAACTTTGAAATTTAACTAAAGCCAGTAGAACTTATTAAAACTGTGACTGGATAAATGAAATTTAAACTGATACTATCTCTTCCCAGTGGTGGTTCCGGTATGGAAGAATAAATAAGAGAACATGTTTGGGATGAAGTTACAAGGTAGGTAATTGCTCATTGGGGAAACCATTCGGGGCAAGGATCTTAAAGTAGGCAGGGAGGCAGAGGTGTGGAATGGATGACTTTGAATATAGCCCCTTGGTCTCTTCTTTCCTGGGCTACTCCATGTGTCACACTGTCACTTACTGGTGTTCATTTCCCCATCCTTGATGAATTCCACCATGGCACAATCTTATAATCATTACTTCTAAGAGGCTCCATTTCTCACTCTTTGATGCATTTTTAAAATATTTATTATATGTATATAATTGCAGAGACAGATACACCTATATATATACCAGCAGGTAAAGAGAGCAATAACTATCATCTGCTTGAATCTTAAGAGAACCAAGGTTTACAGCACATTTCCACCCCAGCCACCCTCCCAATTCCAACTCCAGATGCTGCCCACAATAAACTGTCACCACTTTTCCACAGCATTCCTCTCCCCAAGATTTGGCTCAAACTTTTTATGAGAACATTTCTCCATTCTCAAGGAAACTTGGCCATCAACTTATCTGTGTGTAGCACTTTGTGCATTTTTTAAAATATCACTATCATATCACAATGATGTTTTTAAGCATCCATATACTTTATTGGACTATGAGCTTTCCCAAGTCAGGGTACATATCATAAAGCCTATAATAGACATGCAATCAATAGTTGATGAGTAAATGAATAATAAAAGAATATGATGAATAAGGATTTGTTTAATCCCATGAATTTAAATGTGAAGATAGAAAGACAGGCTAAGTTACTTACCAAACTGAAAATCTGTGCTTCTCCAGTTCCTCCAAGTAAGATAAATCCTCCGCATAATCCTCAATTTCTGTAGTTCTCCAAGCAGCTGATTTTTCCTTCACTGAGTGATCGATCAGACTTTCTCCCTTATCCAAGAAATTAAGGAAACAAAAAAATAAAGTATTTTAGCAGATATCAGATAAAAGGTTTACCTGGTTTCAGTGACATTTTCTCCAGAATGACTTGTAGAATCATTGATCATCTAAAAGCATAGCTAGCCATGGTTTTTGTATTGAAATGATCGTTTTACATTGCACGTTCTCTCATTGAATCAACATGTCTCTACTGGCAGACCATCATGTTCAATTTTGCATTATTTCACATGGAATAGCCTCTATAAATGTTGGAATTTAAAAAAAAAAAAAAGAAAAGAAAAACAAGGTCATGGTATTTGTATTGACAGAACTACTGGTTGCAAGTAAAGAAAATGCTTTCAGCAGAAAGGAATTTGAAAGAAAGTTTGAACAATCAGCCTATGGAGAAGGAGGGAAGTAGCTGAGGAATCAAAGGCCACTAGGACTCAGTCTTTCTCCTTCTCTGCTCTCTGCTTCAGCAGGCAACTTCATTCTAGCCTTGCCATGAACAGTTTCTTAGTTCCATAGCTTGTGACTTTCAACAACATATTTAAACTCAGGACCATACAATGTCTGCGGGAGCTAATTTAGTAAACTTCAGTGAATCATGTGACCCATGATGATGGATCTAGCAAACACATTGTCTCATTGGAGAAACTGAGTCCTATCATTTAACCAAGGATTCTTAGGAGCCCCATTATGATGATGAGTAGGGAATAGGAGCAGTTAACCTATTTGGGCTCTTCCTTCCTTATTCACCAAAGCAGTTCAACTTCCATTGATTTATATATTAGGGTCTTTTGTAAGATTTTATTGCAAAATGTTGCCAGTAAAAATTCGTTTGAAAATCAGTAGCTTATGGAAAAAAGGAAAGTAGGCATAACTAACATAAATATGCTTCATTTATTAGTAATAACTAACACTTTTATTTAAACTTTTCCTGTTTTGTTTTTCTTTATACTCTTCTCAAAATGTTTTTAATTATTATTTGTAAGAGGAGAGTTACCTGACATTCTTTGATACTAGCTCATACAAGTTTTAGCACAACTTCAGGGTCTACCATTTTGCAATTGCAAAGTGTTGCTTTGAATTCAGAGGTTGCAGTAACCAGGAGAAACAGAATGAAACTTAAGTGAAAAAGATCTGTCATCAAATCTCTAGTAAAGTCAACAAGGCTACTTCTTTTTTTTCCTCCCCCTTTTTACTTACTTACTTATTTATTTACTTACTTACTTACTTAATTGAAAGAAAAATAGAGAGAGCAGGGAAGGAGCAGAGAGAAAAGGTCAAGGACAAGCAGACTCTGCACTAAGTACAGAGCCTGATGCAGGGCTCAAATCCCACAGTCCCAAGATCATGGCTTAAACCAAAACCAAGAATGCTACACTTGACTGACTGAGACAAGCAGGTTCCCCAAGGCTATTTCTTTTAATATAAAATTGACTGATTTGATTACCTTAAGAACAAAATCCAATTATGACAGCCATTAATTTAAACTACTATTTATTCTTGCCTGGCCACCATCACCAGGGCATTGTACAGACAGCAGACTGAACCACCACCCAGGTCTTCCTGTGAAAAAGCCTATTTGGTTAGCCTGGAGTTTCAGCTTGGAGGATAAGCTTTAGTTTTCCCACACATAGAGGATAAGGAGGCACCTTCAGGTAAAACAAACATGGAGACACCACCCTTGCCCACCAGCTTAGCCTAACTACAGCTTGATAAGAATTCCAAAACAGAGTTCTACAGTTGTCTGGGGCCCTGATGTTATGCAACTGCTATCCAAGGAACACCTCCATATCTCCTGGTCTGGAGGCCAGCAGAGATTATGACTGAAGCCCCACAGTACTATATATACTTACATATTTTTAAAGCTGTTGCCTGAGGGTCTGGCTTCCAATTAGCCCAAGAAGAAGTACTAAATGAGAGAGAAAGAAAGGGGAAGAAAACTTATGTAAAGAAATAATGACTGAAAACTTCCCTCAGCAAGGGATGGAAACAAACACCCAGATCCAGGGATCCTAAAATTTCCAAATAAAATGGACCCAAAGAGAACCACACAAAGACGCATTATAATTAAAATACCAAAGTTAAAGATAAAGAAAGAATCATAAAAGCGGCAAGAGAAAACAAAATTGATATTTACAAGGGGAACTCCATAAAACTATCAGGATATTTTTTCAGTAAAAACTTGAAAACTAGAAGGGAGGGCATGACTATTCAAAGTGCTCAATGGAAAAAACTTCCAACCAAGAATACTCTACCTAGAAAGATTATCATTCAGTTTTGAAGAAGTGATGAAGAGTTTTTCAGATAAGCAAAAGCTAAAGTACTTTATCACTACTAAATTGGCCTTGTCGGGAATGTCAAAGGGACTCCTTTAAGCTGAAAAGAAATGGCACTAATTAACAACAAGAAAATATGTGGAAGTAAAAATATCACTAGAAAAGGTAAATATATGGTAAAGATAGGAGATTAATCACTCCTAAAACTAAGAAGATTAAAAGACAGAAGTAGTAAAGTGAACTAAAATTACAATAATTGATTAAGAAATTGCATAAACTATATTAAAAGTGACAAGAAAAACATAAAATGTTGGGGGAAGCAATAAAAATGTAGAGTTCAGGAGTATGTTTAAATTTAGGTTGCTAACAACAAAATAGAGGATTATATACTTAGTGTGAAATATGTAAATTTCCTGATAACAGCAAAGTGAAAACTTACAATAAATACAGAAAAGAAAATGAGAAAGGAATTTAAACTTAATACTACAGAAAGTTATCAAATGACAAAGGAAGTGAGAAAGAGAAGAAAGGACTAGAGAAGAACTACAAGTACAGCCAGAAAATAATGAACAAAATGGGACCAAATACATACCTATCAATAATTACTTTGAATGTAAATGGACTAACTTCTCCAATCAAAAAACAGAATGTCTGAACACATCAAAAGAGAGAGAGAGACACTTCTATATACTGACTATACAGTATGAACTATAACACACTGATGAAAGAAATTAAAAATGACACAAATAAATGGAAAGATATTTCATGGTCCTACATTGGAAGAACAAATATTGTTAAAATGTCCATACTACCCAAAGTTTATAGATTCAGTGCAATCCCTATTAAAATTCTAATGACATTTTCACACAACTAGAACAAATAATTCTAAAATTTGCATATAACCACAAAGGACCCCAGACATCTATAGCAATTTTGAGAAGAAAGAACAAAGCCAAAGTTATCATGCTCCCTGATTTTAAAGTATACTACAAACTTGAGTAAGTGAAGTAGTAAGTATACTTGTAGTAAGTATACTAAAAACTTTAGTAAGTAAAACAGTATGGTATTGCTATAACAACAGACATTTGGATCAATAGAACAAAACAACCCAG
Organism: Mustela nigripes; assembly: GCF_022355385.1. NCBI lineage: Eukaryota > Metazoa > Chordata > Mammalia > Carnivora > Mustelidae > Mustela > Mustela nigripes. The sequence goes on from NC_081561.1 coordinate 9,812,743, forward strand.
ATGCAAATGCACACATATGTAGTCAGTTAAATTACAACAAAGGAGACAAGAATATATGATGAGGACAGAATGATCTCTTTAATAATGAAATTATTGAATAACTACATGCAGAAGATGGAAACATGACCACTTTCCTACATCATGCAAAAATTAACTCAAAGTAGATTTAAGACTTGAAAGGGAGATTTGAAACCATAAAACTCCTGGAAAAAACATAGACGATAAGTGTCTTGACAGTGTTCTTAGCAATTTTTTTTCTTTTTTTGATCTGACTCCAAAAACAAGGGAAACAGAGAAAAAATAAATAAATGACACGACCTTAACCTAAAAATGTTTCTGCACAGAGAAGGAAACAATCAACAAAATGAAAAAGCAACCTACTAAATGGAAGAAGATATTTGTAAATTATATATCTGATAAAGGATTAAATCCAAAATATAAAAAGAATCTATATAAATCAATAACAACAGCACAAATTCAATGAAAAGATGGGAAGCAGATCTGAATAGAGATTTTTCCAAAGAAGATATACAGAGATGGGTGACAGACATGAAGACATGCTCAAAATCATTCATCAACAGGGAAATGCCTCACGAGGAGATTTGCCGTATACCTGTCAGAATGATAATTTTCAAAATAACAAAACAAAACAAGAAACAAGCATTGGCAGTATGTGAAGAAAGGTAAATCCTCATGCACTATTGGGAATGTAAACTGCTGCAGTCACTATACAAATAAAATAAAATAAAATAAAATAAAGCTTCTTCAAAAAATTAAAAATAGAGTTATTTGGGGAATCTGGGTGGCTTGGTCAGTTAAGTATCTGACTCTTGTATATGGCTCAAGTCATGATCTCAGGGTTATGAGACAAAACCTGTGTCTGGCTCCACACTGAGTGCGAAAACTGCTTAAGAGTCTCTCTCTCTCTCTCCCTCTCCTTCTGCCCCTGCCCCCACCTCTTGCTCACTCTCTCTACCTCACTATAAATAAATAAATAAATAAATATCATATAATCTAGCAATTAATCTACTGTATATGTATCTGAAGAAAACAAAAACACTAAATTTGAAAAGATATCTGCATCCCTATGTTCACTGTAGCACCATTTACAATAGCAAAGATATGGAAACAACTTAAGTATCTGTTGATGGATCAATGAATAAAGAAGATGAATGAATAAAGAGGTTATATATGACATATATAAATATAACAGAATATTACTCAGCCATGAAAATGAATGAAATCATTGCCACTTGCAACAACAATACCTTCATGGTATTATGCTTAGTGAAATAAATCAAACAGAGAAAAACAAACACTGCATTGATTTGAAAAAAAAAAAAAAGAAAGAAAAAGAAAAAGAAAAAACAAACAAGATTTGGTGAGTGCTGTGAAGTGTGTAAACCTGGTGATTCACAGACCTGTACCCCTGGGGATAAAAATATATGTTTATAAAAATAAAAAATTTAAAAAAGAAAAAAAAAAAAAAAAAAAAAAAAAAAAAAAACAAAACAAAACCCAGACTCATAGATACAGAGAACAGATGGTAGGTAGCCAGTGTGGGGGTGGTGGTGAGTGAAACAGACGAAGGGATTAAAAAGTATAAACTTTCAGATATAAAATAACTAAATCGTAGGGATTAATGTAGAGCATGCAGAATATAGTTACTAATGTTTTATCAACTTCATATGGTGCGTGGTGACTAGACTTGCTATGGTGACCATAGCAAATGTCAAATCACTATGTTGTCACTGGAACTTAATTATAATATGCTATGTCAATTATACCTCAATATTTTTTTTAAAAGGAGAAACCAATCCCTCTAAAATAAATAAATAAACAAACAAATAAACAAACAAAAAAATAAATACTTGTGGTCTTCTTTATCTTTCTTAGCCTCTATAACTTCTGTGTCAAAATGATATTTGTTTTTAAGATTTTATTTATTTAATTGAGAGAGAGAGAGAATGAGAGAGAAAGAGCATGAGAGGAGAGAGGTCAGTGGGAGAAGCTGACTCCCTGCCAAGCAAGGAGCCTGATGTGGGATTCAATCCCGGGACTCCAAGATCATGAGCCAAAGGCAGTCACTTAACCAAATGAGCCACCCAGGTGCCCAATAATGGTATTTTTAATAAGATTATTTAGTATTAGTATTTTTTATTACTCCATTCCTTGAGTAAGTTAAAGAATGACAACAGACTTTAAAAAATATGAGTGTTTTGAAGTGTCCTAATTAAATATATTTGATTTGCAAACCTTACTAGACTGTTTAAAAGATGTTTTGTAACTATTTACATTTTAGATTTAAAGGAATGTCATTATGAATTGCTTAGACATTTTATTCACTTTCTCTTGATAGAAAGCTGAAAGCACCACTAAAAACCATACCATAGATTTGGTGTACCCACCAAAGTTCCTGTTTGGTGAAGTATAGGTTTTTCATGATAGAATCCATTAAATTGCTTTCTATTTGGTTAATCTGTGAATATGTATCCTGGTTGTTCAACCTAATTTGGTGGAAGTGGATGATAATATATTTTTCTGTATCTAGCCAACATGGTGATAACCACACAGTTGAAATTCCAAGAAATACCTAGTAGAGGTCATTTCATTAAGTACTTCTATTGCAATAACAACAGTGAGCTTTACCTCTGGTTGTTAAATCACAAAGAAAAACACCCATGAATTCTAAAAATGACCAGTATTTTTTGAACCTTTGGATTTCCTTTAAAGAATATCTATGTTAATATGCTAAAAACATTTTTTTCAAATCAATGTTTTAGAAGACAGAAAGTCGTGAAAATTAGTTTATGTCTAAAGAAATGACACCCCCCCCCAAAGGAACAAAAATAAGAGGTTTTAATCCAAAAAGAAGGTAAGTATGTGCAGGGACGTTCCCAAGTGAGCACCAGGTGTGTGTCTCCTCACAGAGAGGAATCGAAACAATCTGCCAACCACAGATTTATATCCTGAATCTCTACCTGAGAAATAATGCTTTAACTGGGATATCATCAAGATTAGAAAGACAGAAAATAGATCCTGTCTGTACCCTGAAGCTAAAGAACATCATCACTAAAAAGAAATTATTCCAAAAGCAATGTATTTAGAAAGATGAATATCTATACTTTAAGAATTGGTGGTGCAAAATTTGTTCTGGAACATCACATTTTATATATTTTATGTACGGCTACTCATACCCTAATCTCTCACAGAAATCAACAGCAAGTGTTGAAATATAAATTGCTAAAATTCAGAATATGATTTTCAAGTTCAAGGACTAAAAATTTGGTTTGTGGGAATTGTCATTCAAATGTAGCAGTGTTTATGAGGCACCTGGGCCACTCAGGAGGCTAACTGTCTGCCTTTGGCTCAGCTCATGATCTTAGGGTTCTAGGATCAAACCCCAAGACTGGTTTCCTGCTCAGTGTGAAATCTGCTTCTCCCTCTTCCCTCTCCCCAGCTTATGTTTTCTTTCTCTCTCTTTCTCAAGTAAATAAATCTTTAAAAAATGCAACACTGTTTAGAAAACAATGAGTAAGCATTCTTTCAAACACAACACAAAATGACAGCTAGGAGTGTTCTAAAGAATTTTGAAAAATTAAAATGCATAGTGTTGTAGTGAAAAGGGTTGACAAGTGATGGTCAGAAGACACACATTCAAGTCTTCCCACTTCTTTGGAAACTTAGACTATTTAAAGTTCATGAGTTTAAGCTTTTTAACCTGAAAAATGGAGATAGTATTTGTCCTACATAGATCTTGTGGAAATTCTTGTGGAGACAAGACTCTATGGAGATAATAACTATAAAATTCTTCTGGGCATGAGGTGAAGAACATTTAAAATGCTTTAGAATATTAAGGATATAACTAGTATCTGGCACAGTGTACTATGTAGCCCAGGTGATCAACGGAACACTTCACATCCTTTTTTTGGCTTTTATTACAGCATTAGAATGAAGCAGTTAAGTAGAAAATATTATAGGAAGATATATATCAAATCTCAAAGTTGTCCAACTCATGACATGATAAGCTCATTAAATTGCATTATAGGATAGGAAACAAAACCCAGGGTCCCTATCTCCTTGTTCAGAGGTTTTGCCCTTTACCTTGAATTCCTTTGATGGCCCAATCAAATAGCGCGGAAGGGCGTCTATGATGGGACCAATGAGAAGGTAAGTCTTTGTGCAGAGAAAGGGAGTTTGAAGTTCACAGGCCAGTGGCACCGGTGCATTGGAAAAGCATTAGAACAACGAGTCTCCACTTGGCAGCAGTGTTTTTTCCCCAAACTCCTTACAGGGTCTTTGTGCGCAGCTCCAAGAAGCACTGTTCATCTGCCCATCTGGCCAGACGAAGACCCAGGGGATTGTTTCATCAAAAGAGAGAGGCTTAGAGAAAGGAAATGGTGAATAAAAGGCTGAATCCCAAGGATTACAAATGCGTTTGAACTGCCCTGGGAAGATCAGAAGGGAGCAGTGGTGGACGCTTTAATGCCTGCCCCACGAGGTGCACCGTTTTTTTTTTTTTGTTGTTTTTTTTTTTTTTTTTTTTTTTTTTGTAAGAAGGCAGAGAAGGAGGGTTTGGGGTGGATGCACTCTGCTAAGAGGCTTGCGTTCATAAGATCACAGAACTACAAGCCAGAGATAATAACAAACACCAGGTGCATCTGAATTATCAAAGCAAACAAACATGACATCATGTTCAATTCCACCCATGCTGTTATTAGCATCAAAAAAAAAAAAAAATCATAGCTCCAAATTTAACCAGTCTAATCCTGAGGCCATCCAGCAAGAATCCTTCCTCCTCTTTCTTGAATTCGTATATGATACGTGTACCAGAGAATTTTTCAAGATAAGCTTTCCATTAGCAATGCCCACGGAGAAACAAGATATCCCTGGTTGCCTAGAATTTACCTAAAGAGAATTCACCTACATTGAGGAACCAACTCCCCACCCAGGCTTCTGTTTCTGCGCTCTGGAGGAGAACTAGCATTGCTGGCCTTTTGGAACCACAAATTTCGATTGTTCTCTGGTCCTGTATTATTTGGAAAGCTGATGCATCCCTTGTGAAGTTGAATGTTAACCTCATTTGCCCACAGCCACCCTAGAAATTGCCTAGGTTAGCTCTTTCTTATCAATGGAAAACCCAGATTAGTCTCCAGTAAGCTTGCCAAGATGAGGGAAAAGGGAAAACACTTAAGTTGGAGTCGGGGGTCTTAGATTGAGGTTTGGTTGGTGGTATAACTGCCCTTGTCCACATCACTCAGTCACTTGATTCTGGGTGATGGGTGTGCGTCTGCCTCTCCTGTCACAGCATGGCTTCACTAAGGCATAATCCCAACAAGAACAAACTTCTTCCTGAAGCAATTCAGTTAAGACACCGTCCCAAAGAGGCTGACCCGCAGGGAAGAGCATAATATCCCAAGCAACTGACTCACAATTTTTGAAATATAATATTAAAAATAAAGCAAAAGGAATTCCTTCATTGAACATGTAAAACCAGAAAATATAGGGAAGAATATTAACTTTTCTGGATAATTGTACTCTTTCTCCCATTATCTATTTAAGCTTTTCTTCTAATCCCTGGCCCTGGTCCTAATTAAATATAATATTAAAAATAAAGTGAAAAGGAATTCCTATATTGAACATGTAAAACCAGAAAATATAGGGAAGAATATTAGCTTTTCTGGATAATTGTACTCTTTCTCCCATTATCTATTTAAGCTTTTCTTCTAATCCCCAAATTTAAATTCAACAATTAGTATGAAAAGTCAGAAAAGGACTTAGAAGACTAATATTAGATCCACAATACCCCAGGAGTCTTGTGTGCATACCCTTTTTTCAGTGTTCCAAAGAGTGTACATAAAAGTACGTAATACATGGGGTGGCTGGCTCAGTCAGTTAAACTTCTGACCCTTAATTTTGGCTCAAGTCATGATATCAGGGTTGTGAGATCGAGGGCCACACGAGGAACTCGTGCTCAGTGGGAGTCTGCTTGAGGATTTTCTCCCTCTCTCTCAGCCTCTCCTCCTGCTCAGGCCTTCTCCCTCTCTCTGATATAAATAAATAAACCTTTAAAAAAGTACATAATACATAATAGTATTTAATATGTAATATGTATAAAAAGGTCATGAGCTTTCCCCCTTCCTAGCAAGTTGTTCATTTCCTTATCCTAGCCCTTAAATTCAAGTATACGATCCAAAAAGTAGAACACCATGTATACCTAGCTTAAAGGAGAAAATAACTCCCAAACATTTTGAAGTATTAATTCATGATGAATACAAATATGGAGTCTAGAAACAGTCTGGATTCAAAGCCCAGCTATGCACTTATTAGTGACGTTATCTTGGCTAACTCACTCCGTCTCCCATGCCTTATTTGCCTCACCTATAAAATAGGGAAAATGATGATAATGGTAGTGTCTGTCCCATTAGCTGGCTGTGAGAACAAGATGAGTTATTTAATGCAGAGGATGGAGAACATTTCCCGGAACCTAGTCATATCCAAGCACTCAGTAAATACTGAACTCAAATTTCCTCAATATAAATTTCACTAAACTTTTGATTCCTAAGTTTCCTTTTTTAATATGAACTGTGATAGGAACATAGTAATTGTGAATGCTGTAGTGGCCATGAAGACATTAAAAATTTAGTCATTTATTTGAGTAGATGGTGGTCCGCTATTTAGAGACGAGAGCAAGACTGACTTGAAAGTCTGTCTTGAGTGTAAGGCAAAATATTGGTTCTAGGGGTGCCTGGGTAGCTCAGTTGGTTAAGTGTCTGCCTTTGGCTCAGGTCCTGGCCCTGGGTCCTGAGATTGAGCCCCATGATAGGCTCCCTGCTCATCAGGGAGTCCGCTTCTCTCTCTGCCCACCCCCTCTTCTCATGCTATGGCTCTCTCTGTCTCTCCTTCTTTCTCTCAAATAAACTTTAAAAAATCTTTTCAAAAAGTTAGTTCTATAAACCTATATCTATTTAGTCAGGAAAGTGGAAAATTAATGATTCAAGTAATTTGTATGAGAAAAAGCAGGGATTGGAGGACAATCCTTTCACTTCGATCTTCCAGCCAGACCAATATTTTTGAATACTTAAAACACAAAGCCACTTGCTCTACATAGATATGGATTTTGCAAAAGGCTGAATATCTAAAAACTGGGTCCAGTAATGCTGGTAAAATTAATTTAACCGAGATTTGAAAAGCCAGGCTATGTCATTTATATAAGTTTATCAAGACAGTTTCTGGACAGACTTCATGACAGCCGTGATCACGCCAAATGAAGCACAGTACGATCAGCACATTTTCTAATCACCCTCCCCAAGCTGGAAAGAGTCTTGTACACTGATTAAATTAACTAAAGTCTTCAATGGCTGAAAGAAGTCTGATTCGGATGTAATAAAAATTTATTGGCATTACTGATTTCACAAACGTCAGCTGCTTTAGCGTGCCCCACACTTCAAAACCTGCTTTGAAGACCAAATTACTTTCTACCTGTAAATATATTTTAAGAAATCATAGTTAATAATCAGGGGCTGCTGTTTTCATGGTCTTTCCAAAGCCAACATTTACAGCTTTCATCTTACCTTCTTGTGTAATTCATGGTCTTCTTTTAAGAGATTGAGATCACAGTCCATAGGGCAGGGACCAGTTTTATTAGAAATGCTTCCTAGGGTTAAAAACAAAAGGTGGAAAAAAATATATTACATATTTTCACTTCAGAGGATATGTAAGTTTATACTACTGTAATCTAAGAGTTTATATAAAGCCTGACAAATGAGGCTAAAATAAAGAATTGTAAGAAGAAAGCTCTAAGATGTTCTATAGTCCACAATTTTAATTCACTCAATGTATGAACTTCAAGTAGAACTCCACCAACGGCCATGCCACGGGGATATAATTTACAAGCAGCAATTGTATCTGATCTGCTTTCCTACCTACATCCAGGTGGCATTCTCCATTATCAGCTATTTTTCCAAGTTTTCGAAGAGACTCCTCTGTACCTTTTTTAGTCTCAAGGTATAAAAAATTCTGTTCTCTGTCTCAGTAGCCAGTATTTCCTGCCTGAGCTATCTTTCCCATATCGTGCATGATTTATTTTATACCACAGTTTCACAGTCCCAGCACTATTGATATTTGGGACTGGATAATTCTTTGTTATGGGGGCTGCCCTGTTTTGTAAAATGTTTAGCAGCATTTCTGGCCTCTACCCACTAGATGCCAGCAGTAGCTTCCACCTCTCCAGCCCCTCCACATGTTTCACAACCAAAAATGTCTCCAGGCATTACCAAATGTCCCCTGGAGGACAAGACATCTCCAGTTGAAAACCACTGTCTAGATCAAAAACTCTCTTCAAAATAAAACAAAATAAAAAAAATGAAAAACAACAATAACCAAAACCCCTCATTTCAGGCAATGTGTCTTGTTCATCTTTGTTTCTTCTTCTGCAGTGTCTAACAGGGCCTGAAATACTGTACTTACAATACTGTTTTATTATTATTATTATTATTATTACTATTATTATTATTTGAGAGACAGAGAGAGTGAGAGAGAGCTAGAGAGCACAAGCAGGGGGAGAGACAGAGGGAGAAGGAGAAGCAGATGCCCTTCTGAGCAAAGAACGTGACGCTGAACTCGGACCCAGGACATGACCTGAGCCAAAGGCAGACACTTAAATGACTGAGCCACTCAGATGCCCCAATACTGTTTCTTAAATTATAAATCAGCCAATTAATCCATCTCATAAAGTTGACCCAACATCTTTTTTTTTTTTTTTTTTTTTTTTAACCATAAGCAGCCAAAGTCTTGCTGCTTGTCCTCTTCTCCCCCTGCAAGGATGAAACATTATCATCCCCTGGCCCTTAGGAATTGCACTTGGGGACATTTTTAAAATGAGATTTCCATAGTGTAAAAGTTTTAGGACCTGGTCTCCATGTCTACATGCTTTAGAAAACTTTTTCTCCCTAAAGATGACCCAGCCAGCCTCTTCTCTCCAGTCGAGGTCTATGTGGCTCATGCATTTTGATGGTTTCATTGTATTTTCTGACTCTGTTCCTGGTTGATGGTGCCAAACTGAAGGCAAATACCCACAAATGTCCTTCTTCAGGTAGAGTCTGACGGGTCAGGTGCTCCTTGTGTGAGAAGTCTGGCACTTTAGTCTATTGAGTTGAGAGTGCTATAAATTATTAAAAGAGCTTCCTTGGGTCTAAAACAGAATTCATTCATAGTGAGGTTGATATGGCCAAAATCAAGATAAGAAAGAGAGGGGAAGGGAAGTAAGTGAAGTTACATTTTAAATATACCATTCTTTTAAAAGAGTGAAAATTTAAATTTACAGCACATAGCTGGTAGGTGGAAAACAAATATGAAATAATAATAGAATGAATTTTTAGTGTTTTTGCTCAGCTTCATATGTATTATATTGTTTACTACACATACACTCATACAAAACAGTTAGAAGAGCCAGCATTACCTCATACGACAGACTTGGAAATTGAGATTCGGAGAGATCAGAGAACTGCACAAATCAGATAGCTAAAAATCTGAAATTTAAGCCCAGTTTTATTTGACCCCACATCCATACATTTAACCCTTCCTTTGCATCTTAGGTGAGAACCATACCCCATTTCTACTTATACATATTTTTTAAATGTTGAACAATATATTCACTTTTTTTATTGCTGCTGGAACACATTTCCACCAACTTAATGACTTAATATTCATTTAAATATTTTGCAGGTCAGAAGTCTAGGCAAGCATGGCCCAGCTGGTTCCACTTCTTCCAGGTCTTATCCGGCCAAAGTCAACATATCAGTCAAGGCTGCGGGTCTCATCTGGGTCTTGGGATCCTCTTCCAAGCTTGCTGGTTATTGGCAGAATTCATTTCCTTCTCATGCTTTCCTTGCACTCTCCTTTAAGCCAACAACCATGGGATGCATCCTGACGCTCTGAATCTTTCCAGTTTTTCTTCCTGCCTTCTCTTCTGCTTACCAGCCTGAGAAAATCCCATCCATTAAAGGTTCATGTGATTAGATTACGTGCACCCAGATCCTCTCTCTCGTGGTGTGTACAGCTTCTGGGGATGAGTGCTTACACATCTTTGAGAAACCAAGTTAGAAATCCTGCCTACAGGAACAATCGCTGATGTAATGGAATTTATATTGGTTTATATTAAAATGTGGTAGTGCTGTGCGTGTCCAGGTAATAAAGTCCCGACCAAAGAGATAGTCTTCTCAAAGTATTTAACATTTTCTTTGTTCTTACATAAAATGTCTTCTGCTCCAAAACCTATTTTCTAACTTATAAAAATGTATATAGTGAATACATACACATGAGGTAATTATTAATGTACACTTCCTATAATTATATGCCTTATGTAACATCTACTATACATTGTATAAATGTATACATTTTGTGTCATATTATATCTTTTTCATAAATTATACCTTTTTCTCATTTTAAAATGTTCTTCCCTTACTCTTTAGATCTGTTTAAAAATTCAGTGTTAACTTGCTTGATGTGGACATTGCTTCTTGAGACAGTTTTATTTTGTTTTGTTTTCTGGAATCAGTTCATTCATTGCTGTTCAATATTTCTTTCAGCATGCTTATTGTAAGCTGTGGGTTTTCTTTCTAACTCAGTTTGACAGTATCTTTTACTGGGAGAATTGTCATATTTTTAGAAATATTACTTTACTTTTCTACTTCCCTCTTTCCTTTTCTTTGTGTTGCTGATTCTCTTAGGATAATGATCATTTCTTTTGGCCTTTCTTTCCTTAATGTATGTTCTCCATTCAATTATGCTTACTTTCTTTCTCTGTAATACAGGCATATATTGTATTATATTATATTATGTTATGTTATGTTATGTTATGTTATGTTATGTTATGTTATATTTATTAATACAAAATTAGGGTACCACATAGTGTCTGGTTCTAATGAAGGACTGGTAAAAGACCAGCAGAGTGAGAGAACCGTGGCAAAGGGAAGGATATGAAAGTGTATGTCCACAGAAAGCATACAAGTGTCCCATGAAAGAGGAGATCAGCTTTTAAAAACCTAACAACATCTACTGTTTGACAACACCAGATAAATAAGCTCTTCTCTGCTGTCCAGCCTTGGCCTTCCCCTGATTAGATCCTGAAGGAGTCAATAGCCATGATTCAGAAGATGGAGAGAAGGGGTAGAAGCATAATACTCAGAAAAGAAGATAGCCGAGTTCTGCCTTCCCTTCTCAATATTTAGGACCAGCATGAAGGAAGCAGCAAGCAGGATGAAGCCTTTAAGAGAGGTTGAAAACCATTTTTTTTTTTTAAATTACTAGCCCAGATAAGGATATGAACCAGGGATTTCAGACTGGACGTAAGGGTGCTAGCAAGGGAGGAATGATGTCTCACCACAGACTCCCTTCATAGAAGTACTCATCTCATCGCTCTAACTCCACATGCTGTGTTTAAGATAAAAGACGTATAAAATAAGATAAAAAGAGAGAGGTAGGCAAACCAGAAGACACTCTTAGCTCTAGGAAACAAACTGAGGGTTGCGGGAGTAATGGGTGGTGGGGTGGGGTAACTGGACACATGATGTAATGAGTACTGGGTGTTTTATGCGACTGATGCATCACTAAATTCTACACCTGAAACTAATCATATGTTAACTAAATTGAATTTAAATAAAAAATTTTAAAATAAAAATTTAAAAAAAAGCTTTTAAGAAAAAAATAAAAAATAAAAAAATAAAAGGCAAGAGCAAACACTACCATACTCCTTGCAGACTTTAATGCCTGAATCAGATAATGATGTCACTGGCCACTTTAATGCCACACACTCTGTATTCTCCCTGGCTAAATCCAGAATATCTGAGTCCAATATTATTACTTTTAAAAATCAAAGTGCTGAGGGATAATTTATATATGATAAAATGTATATATTCTAATTTAATGAGTTTTGACAAACATATGCACCCATGTAAAATATAAAGCCTCACCACAAGTAAAATATAAAGCACTTAGCATGACCCCCTTAAATTCTCCCATATCCTTTGCAGTTGATCCCCTGTCCCCAGCACACACACACACACACACACACACTCACTCACTCACTCCTGGCAACCACTAATCTGACTTCTACCGCTACAGATTGGAATCCAGTTATAAAATTTCATACATATGGCATAATACAGTATTTATTCTTTTGTGCCTGGCTTCTTCCACCCAGAACAGTATTTTGATATTCATCACTTTTTCTGTTACTGAGTAATAAGCCATTGTGTGACCATACTGCAATTATTTATTACTTCATCTAATGATGGATATTTGCATGCAAATTTTTGGCTGTTGTGAGTGAGCTGCTATGAACACTCATGTGGTAGTCTCTTTGTGGACATGTTTTCATTTTTATATAATAGGAGTAGAATCACTGGGTCTTTGATAAGTGTCTATTTCATTTAACAAAAAACTGCTAGTTTTTCAAAGCAGTTGTGCCATTTTATACTCCTACTAGCAATGTATGAAAGTTTCCTCTAAGTCATCATCAACACTTGGTGGTATTTTTGTTTTCGTTTTGTTTTTAATTTTGGCATATTAGTGATCGTGAAGTGGTAACATGTAGTTTTTTTTTTCTTTTTTTTTTTTTTAAATTAACATATAATGTATTATTTGTTTCAGGGGTACAGGTCTGTGATTCATCAATCTTACACAATTCATAGCTCTCACCACAGCACATACTCTTCCCAAGGTAACATGTAGTTTTAATTTGAAATTCTTGATGACTAAAGATTCTCTATGAACTCCTTGAGCAATTCTATATCCTTTTATGAAACTTCTAAGTATTGTAATTTTTTTTTAAGTCTGTTTTCTTCTCACTAGTGAGTTGTAAAAGTTCTCTATATAGTCTGGATGCACACCCTTTTTCAGATATAGATACTACAGTTGGCTTCTCTCTATAACTTGTCTTTTATTTTTTCCTAATGGCAACATGACAAGAAAAGCTTAATTTTGTTGAAATCCAATGTATTTGTTTGTTTTTTTTTCTTAAAGTAGGTAATTTCTGTGTCCTGTATAAGGACAAAATTATAAAGATTTCTCCTATGTTTTCTTCTAGAAGTTTTGTTGCATTGGCTAGGAACTCCAGGATATGAAATGATGAGATGAGAAACCCTTGAAACTTTTAATCTCTCTCCACACTGCTATATTATTTAAATCTTTTAAAATAGACTAAATTCTAATTTATTACCCATCATATGATCTATCTTGCAAATAGTCTGTGTTTCCTTGAAAGGAAAGTGTATGTTGCTGTTTTTAAGTGAAGAGTTTTGTAAATGTCAATTTGATCAAGCTGGTTCATAGTGTCATTCAGACCTTATATATCCTTCTTGATTTATCTCTTTGCATTTTCTTGATGATTAGTGATATTGAATATCTTCGCATCTTTTTATGTACCTGCTGGCCATCTATATATCTACCTTGGGAGATGTCTATTCAGATTCACTGCCCATTTCTTAATCAGATTTTTTTGAAGATATTGAGTTTTGTAAGTTATTTATATATTTTTGATATAATCTCCTATCAAATATACCATTTGTAAATATTTTCTCCCATTTGGTAGATTGTCTTCATTTCATTTCATTAGTGGTTTACTTTGCTGTGCAGAAGTTTTTAATGTAATGTAATTCCACTTGTGTGTTTTTGTTTTCTTTGTTTGTTTGCTTTGGTTTTATTTCCTTGGCTTTTGGTACCAAATCCAAAAGTCATCATCAAGATCAACGTCAAAGAACTCATCATCTGTATATCTTTAGTTTTATGGTTTCAGGACATTTCATGAATATTTAATCTCTGTCATTAAGAACATATTTAAGGTTGTTGTAGCTTCCTAATAAATTGCCCCTTTCATAGTTGTCTCAAAGTTTACTCTCAGATTTCTAATATGAGATATTAATGTGATCACACTAGTTCCCTTATGTATAGCATTTCCATGGTACATATTTTTCTGTCCTTTCATATTCAGATTTAACATGCATCTCTTGTGGACAGCATACAGTGGAGTCTTGCATTTTGATTTAGGTTGACAATCCCTGCTTTTTAATTTAGTTATTTAGTCTTGAACATTTTATGCAATTATTTATATGGTTGAGTTTGTCTACCATCTTGTTATTCACTTTTTGCTTTGTGCCTTTTGCTTCTTTGTTCTTCTGTTGAGCCTCCCTTGCCTACTTTTGTGTTACATACATATGTTTTTAGTACTATATCTTCTTTTCTCCATGTTCCCCCTTCTTTTCTCCATCACTTTCTATTATTTCTGCATCTTTGAGGTTGTTTTATTAGTTAATCTAGGACTAATAGCATGGATTTTTAAATTATCCATGTCTATTTATAGTCAATATTATAGAATTCCATACTTCAAACCTGACATTCCCATTATCCACTTCACACCTCACTTCATAAATAATAAAGTCATAACAGTATGATTCTAGCTCCCACGCCTCATCCTTTGAGCTATTGTTATCATGTCTTTTATCAGTACATGGTTTACAACCTCACCTCACAATGTCATTTTATTTTGTTTAAATAGTTACATTTTAAGAATATTGTTAGATGGATGTGTCTTTAGTATTTAACTCTATATTTGCCATTTCTGGAATATCACCATTCTCCTGTGTAAGTCATCTTACAACATTTTCCTCCATCCTGAAGAATATTCTTTAGCTTTGTTTGTTTATAGTGCTGGTCTGCTGGAGAAATATTTTTTCAGCTTTGCTTCATCTGAAAATGTCTTCATACCAACCTTAATTTTTTTTTGAATTTTTTATTTTTTCTATACATATATTTTTATCCCCAGGGGTACAGGTCTGTGAATCACCAGGTTTACACACTTCACAGCACTCACCAAAGCACATACCCTCCCCAATGTCCATAATCCCACCCCCTTCTCCCAAACCCCCTCCCCCCAGCAACCCTCAGTTTGTTTTGTGAGATTAAGAGTCACTTATGGTTTGTCTCCCTCCCAATCCCATCTTGTTTCATTTATTCTTCTCCTACCCACTTAAGCCCTCATGTTGCATCACCACTTCCTCATATCAGGGAGATCATATGATAGTTGTCTTTATCTGCTTGACTTATTTCGCTAAGCATGATACACTCTAGTTCCATCCATGTTGTCGCAAATGGCAAGATTCATTTCTTTTGATGGCTGCATAGTATTCCATTGTGTATATATACCACATATTCTTGATCCATTCATCTGTTGATGGACATCTAGGTTCTTTCCATAGTTTGGCTATTGTGGACATTGCTGCTATAAACATTCGGGTGCACGTGCCCCTTTGGATCACTACGTTTGTATCTTTAGGGTAAATACCCAGTAGTGCAATTGCTGGGTCATAGGGCAGGTCTATTTTCAACATTTTGAGGAACCTCCATGCTGTTTTCCAGAGTGGCTGCACCAGCTTGCATTCCCACCAACAGTGTAGGAGGGTTCCCCTTTCTCCGCATCCTCGCCAGCATCTGTCATTTCCTGACTTGTTTATTTTAGCCAATCTGACTGGTGTGAGGTGATATCTCATTGTGGTTTGATTTGTATTTCCCTGATGCCGAGTGATATGGAGCACTTTTTCATGTGTCTGTTGGCCATCTGGATGTCTTCTTTGCAGAAATGTCTGTTCATGTCCTCTGCCCATTTCTTGATTGGATTATTTGTTCTTTGGGTGTTGAGTTTGCTAAGTTCTTTATAGATTCTGGACACTAGTCCTTTATCTGATATGTCGTTTGCAAATATCTTCTCCCATTCTGTCAGTTGTCTTTTGATTTTGTTAACTGTTTCCTTTGCTGTGCAAAAGCTTTTGATCTCGATGAAATCCCAATAGTTCATTTTTGCCCTTACTTCCCTTGCCTTGGCGTTGTTCCTAGGAAGATGTTGCTGCGGCTGAGGTCGAAGAGGTTGCTGCCTGTGTTCTCCTTAAGGATTTTGATGGATTCCTTTCTCACATTGAGGTCCTTCATCCGTTTTGAGTCTATTTTTGTGTGTGGTGTAAGGAAATGGTCCAATTTCATTTTTCTGCATGTGGCTGTCCAATTTTCCCAGCACCATTTATTGAAGAGGCTGTCTTTTTTCCATTGGACATTCTTTCCTGCTTTGTCGAAGATTAGTTGACTGTAGAGTTGAGGGTCTATTTCTGGGCTCTCTATTCTGTTCCATTGATCTATGTGTCTGTTTTTGTGCCAGTACCATACTGTCTTGATGACAGCTTTGTAATACAGCTTGAAGTCCGGAATTGTGATGCCACCAACATTGGCTTTCTTTTTCAATATCCCTTTGGCTATTCGAGGTCTTTTCTGGTTCCATATAAATTTTAGAATTATTTGTTCCATTTCTTTGAAAAAGATGGATGGTACTTTGATAGGAATTGCATTAAATGTGTAGATTGCTTTAGGTAGCATAGACATTTTCACAATATTTATTCTTCCAATCCAGGAGCATGGAACATTTTTCCATTTCTTTGTGTCTTCCTCAATTTCTTTCATGAGTACTTTATAGTTTTCTGAGTATAGATTCTGTGCCTCTTTGGTTAGGTTTATTCCTAGGTATCTTATGGTTTTGGGTGCAATTGTAAATGGGATTGACTCCTTAATTTCTCTTTCTTCTGTCTTGCTGTTGGTGTAGAGAAATGCAACTGATTTCTGTGCATTGATTTTATATCCTGACACTTTACTGAATTCCTGTATAAGTTCTAGCAGTTTTGGAGTGGAGTCTTTTGGCTTTTCCACATATAGTATCATATCATCTGCAAAGAGTGATAATTTGACTTCTTCTTTGCCGATTTGGATGCCTTTAATTTCCCTTTGTTGCTGATTGCTGAGGCTAGGACCTCTAGTACTATGTTGAATAGCAGTGGTGATCATGGACATCCCTGCCGTGTTCCTGACCTTAGCGGAAAAGCTTTCAGTTTTTCTCCATTGAGAATGATATTTGCGGTGGGTTTTTCATAGATGGATTTGATGATATTGAGGTATGTGCCGTCTATCCCTACACTTTGAAGAGTTTTGATCAGGAAGGGATGCTGTACTTTGTCAAATGCTTTTTCAGCATCTATTGAGAGTATCATATGGTTCTTGTTCTTTCTTTTATTGATGTGTTGTATCACATTGACTGATTTGTGGATGTTGAACCAAACTTGCAGCCCTGGAATAAATCCCACTTGGTTGTGGTGAATAATCCTTTTGATGTACTGTTGAATCCTATTGGCTAGTATTTTGTTGAGTATTTTCGCATCTGTGTTCATCAAGGATATTGGTCTATAGCTCTCTTTTTTGATGGGATCCTTGTGTGGTTTTGGGATCAAGGTGATGCTGGCCTCATAAAATGAGTTTGGAAGTTTTCCTTCCATTTCTATTTTTCAGAAAAGTTTCAGGAGAATAGGAATTAATTCTTCTTTAAATGTTTGGTAGAATTCCCCCGGGAAGCCATCTGACCCTGGGCTTTTGTTTGTTTGGAGATTTTTAATGACTGTTTCAATCTCCTTACTGGTTATAGGTCTGTTCAGGCTTTCTATTTCTTCCTGGTTCAGTTGTGGTAGTTTATATGTTTCTAGGAATGCATCCATTTCTTCCAGATTGTCAAATTTATTGGCGTAGAGTTGCTCATAGTATGTTCTCAGAATAGTTTGTATTTCTTTGGTGTTAGTTGTGATCTCTCCTCTTTCATTCATGATTGTATTTATTTGGGTCCTTTCTCTTTTCTTTTTGATAAGTCGGGCCAGGGGTTTATCAATTTTATTAATTCTTTCAAAGAACCAGCTCCTAGTTTCGTTGATTTGTTCTATTGGTTTTTTGGTTTCTATTTCATTGATTTCTGCTCTGATCTTTATGATTTCTCTTCTCCTGCTGGGCTTAGGGTTTCTTTCTTGTTCTTTCTCCAGCTCCTTTAGGTGTACGGTTAGGTTGTGTACCTAAGACCTTTCTTGTTTCTTGAGAAAGGCTTGTACCGCTATATATTTTCCTCCCAGGACTGCCTTTGTTGTATCCCACAGATTTTGAACCGTTGTATTTTCATTATCATTTGTTTCCATGATTTTTTTCAATTCTTCTTTAATTTCACGGTTGACCCATTCATTCTTTAGAAGGATGCTGTTGAGTCTCCATGTATTTGGGTTCTTTCCAAACTTCCTTTTGTGGTTGAGTTTTAGCTTTAGAGCATTGTGGTCTGAAAATATGCAGGGAATCATCCCAATCTTTTGATACCGGTTGAGTCCTGATTTAGGACCGAGGATGTGATCTATTCTGGAGAATGTTCCATGTGCACTAGAGAAGAATGTGTATTCTGTTGCTTTGGGATGAAATGTTCTGAATATATCTGTGATGTCCATCTGGTCCAGTGTGTCGTTTAAGGCCTTTATTTCCTTGCTGATCTTTTGCTTGGATGATCTGTTCATTTCAGTGAGGGGAGTGTTAAAGTCCCCTAATATTATTGTATTATTGTTGATGTGTTTCTTTGATTTTGTTATTAATTGGTTTATATAGTTGGCTGCTCCCACGTTGGGGGCATAGATATTTAAAATTGTTAAATCTTCTTGTTGGACAGACCCTTTGAGTATGATATAGTGTCCTTCCTCATCTCTTATTATAGTCTTTGGTTTAAAATCTAATTGATCTGATATAAGGATTGCCACTCCTGCTTTCTTCTGATGTCCATTAGCATGGTAAATTCTTTTCCACCCCCTCACTTTAAATCTGGACGTGTCTTCAGGCTTAAAATGAGTTTCTTGGAGGCAACATATAGATGGGTTTTGTTTTTTTATCCATTCTGTTACCCTGTGTCTTTTGACAGGGGCATTTAGCCCATTA
This sequence comes from Mustela nigripes, assembly GCF_022355385.1. NCBI lineage: Eukaryota > Metazoa > Chordata > Mammalia > Carnivora > Mustelidae > Mustela > Mustela nigripes. The sequence goes on from NC_081561.1 coordinate 9,831,565, forward strand.
ACATTCAGGGTAACTATTGAGAGGTATGAATTTAGTGCCATTGTATTGCCTGTAAGGTGACTGTTACTGTATATGGTCTCTGTTCCTTTCTGATCTACCACTTGTAGGCTCTCTCTTTGCTTAGAGGACCCCTTTCAAGATTTCCTGTAGCGCTGGTTTGGTGTTTGCAAATTCTTTCAGTTTTTGTTTGTCCTGGAAGCTTTTAATCTCTCCTTCTATTTTCAATGATAGCCTAGCTGGATATAGTATTCTTAGCTGAATGTTTTTCTCATTTAGTGCTCTGAAAATATCATGCCAGCTCTTTCTGGCCTGCCAGGTCTCTGTGGATAAGTCAGCTGCCAATCTAATATTTTTACCATTGTATGTTACAGACTTCTTTTCCCGGGCTGCTTTCAGGATTTTCTCTTTGTCACTGAGACTTGTAAATTTTACTATTAGGTGACGGGGTGTGGGCCTATTCTTATTGATTTTGAGAGGCGTTCTCTGAACCTCCTGAATTTTGATGCTCATTCCCTTTGGCATATTGGGGAAATTCTCCCCAATAATTCTCTCCAGTATACCTTCTGCTCCCCTCTCTCTTTCTTCTTCTTCTGGAATCCCAATTATTCTAATGTTGTTTCGTCTTATGGTGTCACTTATCTCTTGAATTCTCCCCTCGTGGTCCAGTAGCTGTTTGTCCCTCTTTTGCTCAGCTTCTTTATTCTCTGTCATTTGGTCTTCTATATCACTAATCCTTTCTTCTGCCTCATTTATCCTAGCAGTGAGAGCCTCCATTTTTGATTGCACCTCATTAATAGCTTTTTTGATTTCACCTTGGTTAGATTTTAGTTCTTTTATTTCTACAGAAAGGGCTTTTATATCTCTCGAGAGGGTTTCTCTAATATCTTCCATGCCTTTTTTGAGCCCGGCTAGAACCTTGAGAATTGTCATTCTGAACTCTAGATCTGACATATTACCAATGTCTGTATTGATTAGGTCCCTAGCCTTCGGTACTGCCTCTTGTTCTTTTTTTTGTGTTGAATTTTTCCGTCTTGTCATTTTGTCCAGATAAGAGTATATGAAGGAGCAAGTAAAATACTAAAAGGGTGGCAACAACCCCAGGAAAATATGCTTTAACCAAATTAGAAGAGATCCCAAATCGTGAGGGGGGAGAAAGGGGATAAAAAGAGGTTCAAAAAGGAAGAAAGGAAAAAAAAAGAAAAGAATTTAAAAAAGAAAAGAAATAAGAAAAATATAAAAAGAAAAAATATATATATTAGATAAACTAGTTAAAAAACGTTAAAAAAGAAAAAGGTAAAAGTTAAAAAAAAATTAACCAGAAGGCGAGAAAAAAAAACAAAAAATGAAAAAGAAAAAAATTAAATTAACTGCAAGACTAAAAAAAAATCACAGGGAAAAAGCCATGAGTTCCGTGCTTTGCTTTGTCCTCCTCTGGAATTCTGCTGCTCTCCTTGGTATTGAAACCGCACTCCTTGGTAGGTGAACTTGGTCTCGGCTGGATTTCTTGTTGATCTTCTAGGGGAGGGGCCTGTTGTAGTGATTCTCAAGTGTCTTTGCCCCAGGCGGAATTGCACCGCCCTTATCAGGAGCCGGGGTGAGTAATCCGCTCGGGTTTGCTTTCAGGAGCTTTTGTTCCCTGAGCGCTTTGTGTAGAGTTCCGGAGAATGGGAAATACTAATGGCGGCCTCCTGGTCTCCGGCCCGAAGGAGCGGAGAGCCCAGGGTCCCACTCCTCAGTGCGCCCTCAGAGAACAGCGCCCAGTTACTCCCATCTGCCTGGCCTCCGGCCGCAATCCGAGCTCACCGAGCCTGCGACCGGTTCAAGGTAACACCAAGCTGTGAGCTTACTGTCGCCTCTGTCTCTGTAGCCGGCTTTCCTGTTCCAATACCCGCAAGCTCTGCGACACTCAGACACCCCCGATCCTTCTGTGACCCTGCGGGACCTGAGGCCACACTGACCCCGCGTGGGCTTCGCCCCAGTTTAGCCTCTAGAGTGATGTCCCTCAGCGGAACAGACTTTTAAAAGTCCTGATTTTGTGCGCAGTTGCTCCGCTGCTTGCCGGGAGCCGGCCCCTCCCCCGGGCTCTATCTTCCCGTCGCTTTGGATTCACGTCTCCACCGGTCCTACCTTTCAGAAAGTGGTTGTTTTTCTGTTTCCAGAATTGCTGTTCTTCTTCTCTTCAATCTGTTGATGGATTTTCAGGTGTTTGCAATCTTTAGATAAGCTATCTAGCTGATCTCCGGCTAGCTGAAGTAGTCTCAGCCTGCTACTTCTCCGCCATCTTGACTCCTCCCCCGCAACCTTAATTTTTGAAGGATACTTTTGTTAGGTACAGAATTCTTGATTGACATTTCTTTCCTCAGCTATTTAACCATGTCATTACATTGACTTCTAGTCTCCATTGTTTCTGATGACAATGTTGGCCATTTCTCGTCATTGTTCCATTGCATATAATGTTTGTCTTTGTAGATTCTTCCCTCCTCTGTCATAGATTAATTGACCTTATGTGAGTTTATTTTGGGGGACTCTATCCTGTTCCATTATCTATGTATCTATCTTTGCACCAATACCATATTGTTTTGATCATTACAGCTTTGTGGTGTATCTTGCTGGACTATGATACCTACAGACTTGTTTTTCTTAGGAATGCTTCGGCTATTCAGGATCTTCTGTGGTTCCATATAAATTTTATAAATTTTAAAATGAAAAAAAATTTAGTTTTGCAAAAAATGTTGCTGGTATTTTGAAATTGATTGCATTGAATCTGTAGATTGCTTTGGGTAATGTGGACATTTCAGCAATATTAATTCTTCCAATCCATGAGCATGGAATATCTTTTCATTTGTTTGTGTTATCTTCAATTTCTTTCATCAATGTTTTCTAGTTTTTTTTTTTAAGATTTTTTATTTTATTTATTTGTCATAGAGAGAGAAGCGAGAGCAAGCACAGGCAGACAGAGTGGCAGGCAGAGGCAGAGGGAGAAGCAGGCGCCCTGCCAAGCAAGGAGCCCGATGTGTGACTCGATCCCAGGATGCTGGGATCATGACCTGAGCCGAAGGCAGCCGCTTAACCAACTGAGCCACCCAGGCGTCCCCAATGTTTTCTAGTTTTCAGAGTATAGATCTTTCTCCTCTTTGGTTAAGTTTATTTCTGGTTATTTTACTCTTTTGGGAGCAGTTGTAAATGTTCTTTATGCTTAATATATAGACTTTGGGCATCTTAATTTGCTGTCAATTTGATAACTAGGTATTAAATGCCTTTCCTGGTTTGAATGTCATCTCAGTTTCAGTTCTAGTATCTCTGTTCTATTTTCAGGCTCACCTAGCAATACAGACTTCTGGTTTTCCTTCTGCATATCTCTGTTCTGTATTCTACTCTGCAGACCCCAGCTGCTTCAGCTCCCCTGAATGTCAAGCTCAGTCAGTGAGATTCCCTGCTAGGATTCCACATCCCTGCTCTACAGACAGAATATTGCATCCAGGTTAGAAAGCCAAGGCTTGCCTCAAAACTTCTCTTCTCTCAAGGATCAGGAAGTCTGGCGCTTCCTGAGGGCCAATCCCCAGAACACTGCTTCATACGTTCTCTCCAGTATAATAGTTGATTATACAGAAGAGTTACTCGGTTATAGCTAAAACTGGATATTGCATTTCTGTTTAAGTTTTTAATTAAAAAGTATAAATGGATACATTCATTTATCATGGGCTAATTAACACCCATGTTTATGTGTTAGTAATACAAATATAGGTTAATTATTTCAAAAGTTCACTTTATTTTATGGAACTATTACTCAATTAATTCTCAGATCTTCTTATATTGAGAAAAGGACAAAATGTTTACAAATAAGAGTAACCTGCTGATGTCTTTAGAATGTGTCAGCTGGGATCACCTAGAAAAAACAAATGAAACAGTCATATTTTTAATAATGTATGAGGTGCACAAGAAAACACTTGTCAAAACTATATGTTACAGTACCCTATCTATATATAAATGTGTATGTTTATAAAAGTGTGTTCTCCCTGTGTTGTGCTAATCTTTTTTACTTGGCATATTTTTAATGGTTTTTCCAAATGACCTTTGTAAAATTAATTAAGGATTTGACACTATCCTTTGGAGAAATACAAGAAAGAATGCAGTTTATAATAACGTTTGCAAGAAAAGAGCCAGAAAATGACAAAACAGAGAAAAAAAATTAAAGTGGAACTAACTGAAAAATGCTGTCTTTTTGTCAGCAATATTTTTAGGTGTCTCTGAAATTCCATTTTCCCTTTATTTTCTAGACCATTGTCTTTATTACTTGAGATCAGATAGATTTCTCAAAACAATTTACTAAGAAAATACACCACAATTTTTCAAGAACTCTAACAGTGAGAGGCATCCCAAATTAAACATTAATAAAATGTACAGAAAATATGTGTAAAAAATATAAATACAAAAAACCTAGAAAAATGTCTGCAATTAGGCTGGAAATCTAAAAAGAAATTAAATTTAGTTGTAATACATTTTCTATTCTTTTCTTTGAGAAAATTACTACTGAAGTGAGGAATTTTTTTTCCCCCAGTAATTTAAATGTTAAGCTGCCAGATGTGTGTCTCATGCTTGAAGAGTCGAAGCTTTGCATTATTTAGCATATTAAGAATCACAGAATTTTAAAAAGGGCTCCTTTATTGCCTCGAGGTTCTAATTAAGTAAACCTTGGCCTGGTACATTTAAAACTTGCAATACAAGAGATTTTGCTCTTTTTTCCCTGTACTCAAGTCACATCTATGCAATAAATATAGAAAATCTTTAAGATGATATAATTTTTCTTTAGCTTGAAGAATTAAAGCTATCTATTATTTTAAGAAGTTTTTAATAGAGGCCAGCAATCTAGAAGACAACTAAGGGTTCGAAATACTTTTTAATCATGGCAAGTTGCTTGCCTTATTTATACCAAAGCATATGTGTTTCATAAAGGCAATTCTGTACTATCAATCTTACCCTTTCTCCCTCACTTCCGCTGCCTCTGCTGTGGCCTCACCCATTCTCTTGTTAGACAAAAGGCGATTCTAAGAAGTAACAAGATCATAGGTTTTGGGTTGATATGGTGTTTCTACATGTTTCTGTACGTGTGTCTGTCTGTGTTAAACAGATGATCACATGGCACTAATTAGTTGCTCTTTCAACAGTTTGCAGAGAGAGTCCCAGCAGTTTCCGTGAAAACCGTAATCATATGGAAGTTCTGTAGGCATGCGACATTCATAAATCATACCCTTAAATACAGTTATTTTTGCCATTTTAGAAAATGTCAAAGGTGTCAACTCTGTCCAAATATACCGCTTAACAGTGACTATTTTAGTAAATTGACTTGAAACGCATTCAGCTAACTGACAGTTAAAAGTACATAATCTAGTTCACAGTACAAATGAACAGTTTAAAGGCCAAAATAAGCACCAAAGTATGAATTCTCAGTGACATATTGCAGTGACCCTGGTTGCAGTCACAGACCAAAATCTTAGCATTGCTTGTCTAGGTTAGGAATAGAAGCTTCAAATTTTTGGAACGTGATTTTTTTAGTATCTAGTTTCTAGTTAAGAAAAAAACTGCTTTAACCACTTTTAAAGAGATGGCCCAGTCTCTATTTGAGGATACAATGAACAAACTAGAAATTACATAAATTCAGGTAATAAGTTGACAACGTTCTTGCTAGCAGCGTGGTTTCAACCTATAAACACTAACTTCTCAGATGCTGCAAACATAAACAGATAAAGGTTTGCCATAACCTCAAGAAACAAGAAATTCTCTTATCTTTCCTTCACAGGAAGAACAAATGCACCAACTGATCTTTAAATTTAACTGTTGACAAAGGGCAAGTATCATAAAATTGGAGCTTAGGTTTGGCCAGGATTATTTCCTCCAAAGTCCAAAGTACTGGGTAATAGGTAAAAGGCATATTTTATGAATCGGTTTCTTGGAAATGTTAAGAAGTTTAATGTTTTCATATTTGGAGATGTTTTAATATTATTGGCAGCAGAAATGCAGCAAAACCATCCTTACTTTCACTTCTATTCAAACCATTAAACCACAATCTGTCCACATGGAAGTTCAACCCATGTCACACTTAAGTACTACTCATGAATCTCAGCAGTTAGTGAGCTGGTAATAATACATTACGCTGCATACAGTATTTTTCCATTTATAAAAACATTTGCATATGCTATTTATTTAATTCAAACTATTTGATTAACCTTATTGCTGGCACAGAGTGGCAAATATTTCTGTCATGATACCAAACCCAGCAGGAATCTCTGGATTTTTGCATTTGCAGGATAAAAATAAATTCATGCATGCATGCTTGCCTAATAAAATATTACTGTAATGTAAGAACAGGAATTTATTTGGTTATTCTAAAAATAATTTTTAAGCATCACCCATTTCTGCCATTCTTAAGAAGACTTTACCTTTTTATGAAAGTCTTTTTCATGAAAACATCTATTTTCCTTATTCTTAAATATATTAAACTCTCTATCTTCACCACAATAAAAGAATTCAGAAATTTTAATATGTTTCTCATGAGCTTTCCTTGGTTATCATCCATTAACACTTCCACTGAACTTAGAACATCCAAAGCTATTTAGCATAATAAATTATTTTGCCCACTAATAAGTCCATAGTGTTAAAAGAAAATTATAGTAAGGATAGAGAGTCATTGCCCAATATCACAATTAAGCATGATATAAACATACACAAGGATGTATCTAATATGGTAATCAATAACACAGGAGTGATTTAGTGAGCACCTAGTATATGTATCTTTTTTTTTGAGAGAGAGAGAAGCTCAAGTGCACACAGAGTGAGAAGTGCAGAAGGAGAGGAAGAGAGAGAAACTCTTAAGTAGGCTGTATGGCCAATGCAGAGTCACACAAGGCGCTCCATCTCAGGACCCTGAGATAATGACCTGAGCTGAAATCAGAGTCAGACATTTAACCACTGGGCTACCCAGGCATGCTTATATCTATACCTATATCTATATCTATATCCTTATATATATAAAGGGTTAAATTATCACTAACCCTCAAATAGGCCTGTTTACCTCCCCTTTATAGATGAAGTAACAGGATTCAGAGTTTAAGGAACTTGTCAAAAGACATTAAATGATAAGAATTAATGTCTGAATTTAAGCCTCTCTGACTCTCATATTGAGGTTCTATTTCCCCCACTGAAGTTGCATTGATTGGATTACCTCTATTGATTCTTTATGGTGCATTTCTAGCAGTAAACAGAGATTATGGCTAGTTGTCACAAAAAGAAACGAAAGCAGAACTCTGACTCAAGCCTCTATGACTTACAGTTGCTCATGCCAGGGAGGAAAGGAATAACAAAATATGAAGAAAATAATTTTGATAGCTACATTGTTGAGTTCATACTACATATCAGGCTTTACAGTTTCAAAGTCCCAAGTTAGCTACTAATTTAAAACCCTTCCCCCCAATGTTTTAAAACATTTCAATGTGTAATAAATTTTGCCAATTCAAATTTTACCCCTTTCCATGAAGACATCATGCTAGATGAATTTAACCAGTCACAAAAGAACAGATACTGTATAATTCTACTTATATGTGGGACCTACAGTAGTCAAATTCATAGGGATAGAAAGCAGTCTGGTGGTTTCCCAAGGCTGGGAGAAGGGGGAAATGGGAAGTTAGTGTTTAATGGATACACAGTTTCAGTTTTGGAAGATGACAAAGTTCTGGAGATGAAGTAGGATTGTGGTGATTGCAGAACAGTGTGACGGTACTGAATGTCACTGAGGTATATACCTTCTAAGTGGTTAAAATGATAAATTTCATGTTGTCTATATTTTACCACAATTAAAAACATTTTTCTACTTTCACATTTTTCAAGCCCTAAATGAAATGTTAAGAAGCATTTAAAACGCTGTGAGACCCTATATGACAACAAAGGGCTTCTGGTTAGGACCAGATGGCTTAGACTCATTTCTCCCTTCTAAGTATAACTATAAAAATCCAGAAATAATATAAAGGACACCAAAGGGAGAACTCTGAAAGGTATAATGAGGAAGGATATGTGATTATAGAGCCCAGGACTGGAGCAACAATATAGGGTAAGGCAACTTAATCCCACCCTGCAACTACCCAACAGAAGACCCAGGCCTAACGTCTTCAAACCCATCTTATTACCAGATAGTGCTCCAGGTTCATTCACCTACTTTTCAAAAAGAAGTCCCACCAATACCACCAAGTGATTCCAGTAGCACTGGAGAGGAGGATAACCCAGAAGCCAGAGATATGTTCTCCTTCCCTCCTGCTTGAGACAGCCCTCCCCCACCACGACACAACAGGTGGCTGAGTGGCACTAGTGGGTGTATCCTGCTGATACTAGTGACTGCACTAGGACGCCTCTTAACATCCTAGAGCACAGGGTCGTCAGACCTGGAGAAGCTCCTTTCCTCTCAGGGGTTTCCAGCAGGGCCTGGTGGGAGTCCCAGATGCACAAGCTGAATACTGCAGACCAAAATAGCACATTTTTCAAATGTTGAAAGACAAATATCACCACCCACAAATCTTATATCCACTGACTACCCTTCAGGAATAAAAGCAGAATAGTCTCAGATGCAGGAAAACTAAAAGAATGTGTCACTAGAAGACCTATCCTTAAAGAATGGCTAAAGAAAGCTCTTCAAACATGAAATAATAAAGGAAATGACAAAAGAAAGAATCTTGAAGCATCTGGAAAGAGAAAAATGGAGAAATCATCAAATGTGCCTATGTACTCTTGTTTTCCTTATGGGTGTTATAAATCATGTTTGATAATTGAAACAATAATTATAACACCATGTTATTCAAGACAATTATATTTTAAAATGGTGAAAGTAAAAAGACTTAAATGGAGGTAAGCTGTCTGCACTTGACTCAAGTAGGTAAAATACTGACACCAGGAAACTGATACGTCACATATTTACATTGCTAGACACAGAGCAACTACTATGAAAACCATGCAAAGAGATATGTTAAAAAAACAAAAATAAATCAAGATGGAATCCCGAAAAGTGTTCAAGCTATACCTAGGAAGGAAGTAAAGAGGAGCAGAAAAATTTTTTTAAAAAGACATAATGAGAAAACAAATTTTAAAATGGCAAACTTAAGCCCTATCAATAAGTACTTAAATGTAAATGGTCTAACTTTATCAATAAAAAGACAGATATTGAATTTAAAGACATGACCCATTATATACTATTTATTAAAAAGCATACTTCAGGGGCGCCTGGGTGGCTCAGTGGATTAAGCCGCTGCCTTCGGCTCAGGTCATGATCTCAGGATCCTGGGATCGAGTCCCGCATCGGGCTCTCTGCTCAGCAGGGAGCCTGCTTCCCTCTCTCTCTCTCTCTGGCTGCCTCTCTGTCTACTTGTGATTTCTCTCTGTCAAATAAATAAATCTTTAAAAAAAAAAAAAAAGCATACTTCAAACTCAATGACACAGATTAAGAGGAAAAAGAAAAATGAAAAAAGATGTATCATGCAGACGTTAATCTTTAAAAAGCAAGACTGACTATATTAGTTCCAAATAAAATAGGTAATTAACATCAGATAAAACACCAGATAAAATAGAGTTCAAGGCAAAAACAATTATAGATAGAGAGAAATATTTCATAATAATTACATTATAAATCCTCTTGTAAAACATAACTGTCTTAAATACATATGCATCTAAAGCAGAGATTCAAAATACATGAAGTAAAAACTAACAGGGCTCAAAAAAGAAATGGAAAAATTCCCAGTTATAATGTAGGACTTCAACACTCCCCTCTCATCAAATGATAGCACTACTAGACAGAAAGTCATCAAGGACATAGAAAATTTGAACAACATAATCAACAAACAATACCAATTTAAACAAATACACACACTCTATCCAACAACAGCTCAATACAGATTTTTTTCCAAGTGCCTGTGGATCATTCAAGTGTATCCTGGGCCATAAAAGAAACTTCATCAAACTGAAAATAATTGAATAAAATATTTTCTCTGATCAAAATGAAATCTGACCAGCAATCAATAACAGAATGTCAAGGGGAAACTTTAAGCCCTTGGAAATTAAACACACTTCTGAATTATCCATAGGTCAAAGAAGAAATCTCAGAGGCAATAAAAAATAGAACCGAATAAAAATGAAGATCAACATTTGTGAGATTCAGACACAGTAATGCTGAGAGGAAATCTATAGCACTAAATGCTTACATCAGAAAAAGAAAAAAATCAATAATCTAAGATCTTATCTTAAAGGAACTAGAAAAAGAGCAAAATAAAACCAAATCAAGTAGATGGAAGAAAATAATAGTGATTAGAATAGAAGCCAGTGAAATTGAATTGAATTTCCAAACAATTGACTAAATTATTAAACCTCTAGCAAGACTGACAAAGACAAAAAGAGAAGAGACACAACTCATCAATACCAGGAATTAAGTGGATTATTATTACAGATATTGAAGCCATTAAAAAGAAAAATAAAGGAATATCTTAAATTATCTTAAATAACTTTATGGACCAATTCCTCAAATACTAAGAATAACAGAAACTCATCCAAGATGAAATAGATCACATGAATAGTCCTGCATCTGTTAAATAAACTAAACTGACAATTTTGAACTCCCAGGCCCAGATGGTTTCCGTAGACAATCCTACCAAAATATACAGGAGCATTAACACAAATTTTACTTAATCACTTCTAGAAAATAAAGAAATGAACACTTTCTAATAATTTAATGAGGCCTTTATAACCCTGACACCCTCAACACAAGGCAAAGTACATCAACAACAATAGTACAGACCATTATCTCAGAAACATAAAAAAATCCTCAACAAGGGGAGCCTGGCTGGCTCAGTCGGTTAAGCGTCTGACTCATGGCTCCAGCTGAGGTCATGATCTCAGGGTTGTGAAATTGAGCCCTGCTTTGGGCTTCTTTCTGGGCATAGAGTCTGCTTAAGATTCTCTCCCTCTCTTTCTGCCCCTCTCCACCATAAAAAGCCCTCAACAAAATATTAGCAAATTGAATCCAACAGTGTGTGAAAAGAATTACACAGCCTCACTATATAGTTACGGTAATTAATACTGTGTAGCGTTGGGACAGACACATAAATCAATGGAATAGAACAGAGAAGGCAGGAAAAAAAGTTCAAGAAATCTGCCCAATGGCTGATTTTTCAGAAAGGTGCAAAAGCAAGTCAACAGAGAAAAGATATCCTTTTCAACAAATAGTATGGAGAAATTAAACATCTCTTGACCAAGAACAATAATAATAATAAAATAAAATAAAAATTGACCTAAACCTCATCCCTTATATTAAAAATAACTTGAAATGTATAATCTTTTGGGGGGAAAAGAAAGGAGAAAATATTCAGGATCTAGGGCTAGACACAGAGTTTTTAGACTTGACACTAAAAGCCTAAACCCTTAAAGGAGATTGATAAATTGAACTTCATTAAAATTCAAAGTCTCTACTCTATGAAAGACCCCATTGAGAGGACGAAAAAGCAAGCTGCAGACTGAGAGAAATTGTTTGCCAACCACGTATTCAACAACTATTGGTTTTATTCAGCAGGACATGTGTTATGGGGAAAATATCAAAATGATGAACTCCTGGTGGTGTCTCCAACAATGAGTTCACTACACTCAGTTAAAACTTTCTTTCATGGTAATTTTTCATACTTGGCCTCAGGAAGTTCTATGTGCATTTATGCATGAATATGGGTGTGCATGTGCAATTGACATCATCTTAACACTAATAAAAGCAAGACACCAGACTAACCATAGAGAAACTAACTAATGAGAATTTATTTGAAAACAGAAGATAGGTAGAATGAAAGGAGAAATATTTGCAGTTTAGAGTTTTGTATGACTGTTTTTCACCAAATAATGTTTTCACAATCTATGTCTCTTCACTACCCTACAAGACCCATCAGTGCCTTTAAAACTAACATTATGCCTTCTATATGTTTACACTACACATGTCAAAACCATTGAAGGATTTTTTTCACTAAAACTTACAACCTACAGATTTCTAAATGCTTGAGATCCTAGTGAAATAGTTAAGGTTCAGTGTTCATTTGACAAGTTACAGTAAATAATCTTAACCAAAAAATAGTTGTGGTTTTGCAAATAAAGGTGGTTTGAATTCAGTGGCCCTCGTCAAAGACCATCTGTTATGTAATACCAAGTTGTTACATCATTCATTGCCAAGGTGTCAGCATTCAAGACCTGACTGATTTTTCTGAGAAATGAGTATAATTCAAAGAGATTGACTTTCTCCTACTTCATGCTAAAAGAAATATTGTTTGACTCAAAATCCTATTTTCTATTTACATTTCCTATTCCTTATTCCACGTGGACCATCTAATTAGACTGAGCGGATCATTCTGAATAAAATTACTATCCCTTTTGATTCTAATTATTTCCACTTTGAACAAAGTCAATCATCTGTTCATAGGAAGTTAGACCCTGGAAGAAGGTGAACTAAATGAGTCAGACCATTAAAGTGTTCAAAGCCAGACTCATGTTTAGAGAGAGTTAATGAACCCATTTATTCATGTGATGACTCACAATACCTTTTACTTTTCATTTCAACTTTTATTTTCACCAGGTTGACAAGGACAGTACTGGACCAAAGGAAATGCTCTCTGCTAAGGACTTGCACAAAGAGCCCATAGTGTGTCTTCTAAGGAGCAATGTCTATTCGCAGTGCCACTTACAGGCAGCATCTACAGTGGTAAACCTCAGGGAATCAGAGAATAGCATCATGGAGTGAAGGGGAAATAGGTGGTTTTTATCAATGGGCATAATCTCCATTTCACAAGAGGAGAATATTCTAGAGATTTGCTGTACATGATCAGCCATATGATTAACAACACTATATTATACACTTAAACATTTGTTAAGAGGATAGATCTCATGTTTTTGCCACAACAAAATAATATTTAAGGCATGCAAGAGCTGGTAGTTAAAATCAGTACTAAAAAGTAGAACAACTGTAAAGCCATGTTGGAGAGGCTGCTGCTTTGTCATGTCTAGGGAGCAAATTCTTCTCAGCCATGGTTTCTCTCATCACAATCCATTTAGTACATATTATCCCCACAGTTCCTTAGTTCCCAGTTGTCTAGAGTATACATTTAGCTTTGGGTACTTCTGGGAATGCTCTTATCAAAGAGTGCTACCAAAGGTGAGCATGTCTACAGTGACCTGTTCTGAACTTCCTAAACCACCACTCCCAAGGCTTTCTAGGAAGGGTCAAATACTCCCAGCCTGGTCAGTTGTATCGTCTCGTATTAAGTGGAGAACTACGATATTATTCGTCATCGATATCTACCTCCGCAATATCACTTTGTAAGGATATTCATCTAATCCTGAGGCACAGAGTACCCACAGATTAAATAAGAGATGGTCAAGGAAAACCTAGATTATTTGTGTGGATTGTACGTTTGAGTGATGGTTGAATATATAGGGTATGCCTGCATTGGTCAACCAGCTTCCCATAACAGACAAAGGAACACACACTCACACACACACACACACACACACAGAGGGGGTGTGTGTGTGTGTGTGTGTAGAGAGAGGAGTAAGTATTAAAGACCACAGTCAGAAAAATATGTACCCTGAAAAATGCTTTTAATTATTTCAAGAAGTATAAAAACTATTTTCAAAAATAACTTTATTAGCAACTCCTCAAATATCTATAACTTTTTGAAATGGCATACGTCGATGGAGTGGGAAGACCAACAAGCCAGTTCCAAAGATAATGCAGCCCAGTTGCCCTTTTACGTTTCCTCACTGTGCTACTTAATAGCACAGGTACAGAGGGAAAAAGGAGTGTGATGACTATATGAGACCAAATAAAACGGCCAGGGTGTAAAATGTCCTGAAAACACAAGTTGTAATCTGCTGTTGTCAATCTAATCCACACACACTCTATAATTAGAAACATATTGGCATAGGGCAGCAGGCACGTATTTGTACTTTTCCCCTCGAACCTTTATTTTGATCATTCACATGTGACGCGTTCATTTTTATTGCTGCTTCCTTTAAAAAAAAAAAAAAAGAATTTTTAAAAGTTCGCTTCCAACCGTCCCCTAGAATTTTTCGGATGCTTCCAAATAATTTTTCATTTTTATTTTCTCACAAAAGGAGGCAACACAGCAAAGATTGTAACCTGCTGGAAACGTTTTAGGCCCATCTCATCTCTGCGTCCCCCAGATCCTTTTGACACACCCTCCTCCCTCCTTCCTTGGCGTTAAACTGCTGCCCTACTTCCTTTACAACAGTGGGAACACTTCCCTTATGGGTGTCAGGATCTCTCGGAGGGGGCAGGGGCTGCCCTGCAGAGGAAATGACAAGCTGTGAAACGTAAAACAACAATTCCTTCCACATGTTCCTTTGCTCCTGGAGCGGTGAGGGCTTGTCAGCTAGCATCACTCTGGAATCAGGCAGGACTGCGCGTCGTAGTTCTGTCAAAACTAATTTACAATTAAAGACCTGCATGACTGTTTAAAGCTTTTTCAATTCCAGCAGTTTTCTGAAATGACTTTGAGATTGAAGTGGATCAGACCAGAAACTGTTGTTATAATTAACTGCAGTGGAAGGGAAAGAGGCTCAACAAAATAAGACAAAGCTGAAAACAATATATATATAACATATATAATATAATATATTATAAACACAAAATTTGTTTATAAATATTATATTTATATAATATAAATATATTTCTATAAATGCATATATTTGCATAAGTACATAAATACATATATACAAATAAATGTATTTATATAAATATATTTATGTTATATTTATATAATATAAATAAATAATATATAACATTTATAATATTGTATATTTATATTATATGTTACTATATATTTATATATTAATGTAGTATATATTCATTTTATTTCTAATATTATATATTAATGTATTATATTATAAATTATATATTGCATATATTATTATATATTCATATATATGTGTGTGTATATATATACTACACCTCCAATTAACAATTAGCATATCTGTGGAATTTTCCCAGCTGACCCCCAATTGGGGGAATTTAGTGTTGCAGCTATTGGAAATCTTATTTAATTTGTAAATAAGGCTACAAAATGACGGCCACATTGGTAGGAAAGAAAGAAGGGAGGAAGGAAGGAGAAATGGAAGGAAGGATTGATTTATCTTGACC
Source organism: Mustela nigripes (assembly GCF_022355385.1). Lineage (NCBI taxonomy): Eukaryota > Metazoa > Chordata > Mammalia > Carnivora > Mustelidae > Mustela > Mustela nigripes. The sequence goes on from NC_081561.1 coordinate 9,846,782, forward strand.
ATCTGCCACTTAAAAAAATTATATTATTTTAAAATATTTTACAGCATTTTTTTTAAAGATTTTATTTATTTATTTGAACAGACAGAGATCACAAGTAGGCAGAGAGGCAGGCAGAGAGAGAGGAGGAAGCAGGCTCCCTGCTGAGGAGAGATCCCAATGTGGGACTCGATCCCAGGACCCTGAGATCATGACCTGAGCTGAAGGCAGAGGCTTAACCCACTGAGCCACCCAGACACCCCCCAACTGATTTTTGATAATGGGGTAAAGGTGACTCAGTGATGAAAGGACAGTCTTTTCAGCAGTGGTGTTGAAGCAACTGGATACTCATATGTAAAAAGGGGGAAAAAAAACAACTTCAACCTTAACCTCACACTTTATTCAAAAGCTAACTCCAAATTAGATCATGGATCTAAGCATAAAATGTAAACAATAAAAGTTTCAGAAGAAAAACATAAAAGAATATATTGTGACTTGGATTAGCTAAAGAGTTCAGATATGATTTCAAAAATACAATCCGTTGAAAAAATTGGTAAAATTGGACTTAATCAAAATTCAAAACCTTTGTTCTGAGAATGACACTGTTAAGAAAATAAAAAGACGGGAGCACCTGCGTGGCTCAGTTGGTTAACTGTCTGCCTTTGGCTCAGGTCATGATCCTAGGATGGAACTGAGCCCTGCATCGGGCTCCGCGCTCAGTGGGGGGTCTGCCTCTCCTTCTCCCTATCTTGGTCTATCTCGCTCTTAAACAAATAATAAATAAAATCTTTTTAAAAAATTTATATAAATTATATTTATTTATATATTATATATTTGTATGTTATTATTATATTATATATAATAATTTATATAAAGATTTATATAAATAAAAAGATACGCTACAGACAAACCCCCTTTCCTTTGCAAACCACCTTTCCCACAAACGATTTGTATCCAGAATGTAGAAAGAACTCTCAAAATTCAACAACAACAAAAAAAACTCCAAACAATCCAATTCAGAATAGGCAAAAGACTTGACCAAAGATTAATATGGATGACCGCTAAGCACATATAAAGATGGTTAATAAAATTAGCCACTAAAAGAATACAAATTGAAATTATAACTTCAAATTTAATTTGAATGCATATTAGAATGACTTTTTAAAAAAAAGAATGACAAGGGGTGCCTGGGTGGCTCAGTGAGGAAATGCCTTCAGCTCAGGTCATGATCCCAGGGTCCTGGGATGGAGCCCCGCATTGGGCTCTCTGCTCAGCAGGGAGCCTGCTTCCCCCTCTCCCTCTGCCTACCTCTCTGCCTACTTGTGAGCTCTGTCAAATAAAATAAATAAAATCTTTAAAAAAAAAAAAAGAAAAGAACAATACTAAGTTTGGATGAGGGTGCAGAGCGATTGAAACTCTCATATGGTCCTCATGGAAATGCAAAATTATTTAGCCACTCTGTAAAAGAGGCAGCTTCTTATAAAGTTAAAAATAGAATACCAGTGGAGCCCCTATGTGCTCAGTCAGTTAAGTGTCTGACTCTTGGTTTTGGCTCAGGTTATGATCTCAGGGTCATGAGATCATGCCCTGCCACGGACTCTACGCTGAGCATGGAGCCTGCTTGAGATTCTCCTGTCCTTGCTCACTGTCTCTCTCTCTCAAAAAAAAAAGAGAAAGAAAGAAAAGAAAATACATATATCATCCAACCCAGCAATTCTACTTGTATACCTACTTGTATATCTCTTAGAGAAGTAAACACTATGTTCACATGAAAACTCGTATATGAATATTTATAGCAACTCTATCCATAACTGCCAAAAATGGAAATAATTGCTATGACCTTTCATAAGCGAAAAGATAAAACTTTGGTCCATCCATTTAGTGGCATGTCATACAGCCATGAGAATGAACTATTGATGCGTACAAATCAGATGAGTCTCAAAGGCACTATGCTGACTAAAAAAAAAAACCAGCCGTGTCAACAAAAGATGACATAGCCTACTGCTGGAGCAGAGGAGGGTCGGGGATGGGGTAACTGGGCAATGGGCATTAAGGAGGACACTGGGTGTTATACGCAACTGATAATTTATTGAATACTACACCAGAAACTAATGATGTACTATCAGTTGGCTAACTGAATTTGAAAAGGGAAGGAAGGAAGAAAAGAAAGAAAGAAGGAAGGAAGGAAGGAAATGTGGGAGATAAAAAAAAAAAAAAAAATACATACCCTAGGAAAATTTTGGAAAATACAAAACTTTAGGGATTGTAAAGAGATCAGGGAGGAGCAGGGATTAGGGGTGGGGTGGATTGAGGGGAGTAAGGACCTGGCTCCGGGCACATAGTAGAAAGGACAAGGAAGGTGTTCAGGTAATAGAATGGTTCTTTGTCCCTATTGTGGTGCAAATCACACAAATCTAAATTACATTGGTACTCTAAGAAAGTCAGTTTTACTGTTTTAGTTTAAAAAAATAAACTGATGCAACATGAGGGCTTAAGTGGGTAGGAGAAGAATCAATGAAACAAGATGGGATTGGGAGGGAGACAAACCATAAGTGACTCTTAATCTCACAAAACAAACTGAGGGTTGCTGGGGGGAGGGGGTTTGGGAGAAGGGGGTGGGATTATGGACATTGGGGAGGGTGTGTGCTTTGATGAGTGCTGTGAAGTGTGTAAACCTGGTGATTCACAGACCTGTACCCCTGGGGATAAAAATATATGTTTATAAAAAATAAAAAATTTAAAACCACAAAAAAAAAATAAAATAAAATAAACTGTTCGCTTGACTTATTTCCATAGACAGGAGTTAGAAGCCCAGATGGCCCTTGACCATATTCACTTACTCATTTAACAAATAGTCACTGAGAATCTATGATGTTTAAGTATCAATGATATTTAGCAATATTGCTGTCAGTCATTGGTACACAAAGAAGCAAAACAAAGATTCCTATCCTCTTGGAGTTTGGAGTCTGGCTACACCTCTTTACAATGAATCCTCTTTTTAAAATTTTATTCTATTTTGTTTTATTTTATTTTATTTTATTTTATTTTTTCAGTGTTCCAAGATTCATTGTTTATGCACTATACCCAGTGCTCCATGCAATACGTGCCCTCCTTAACACCCACCAATGCATTTTCTAAGACTTAGTCAAGTCAATAGGGGCATGAAGGTGACACAGAAGTCATGCTTTGAGAAGAAGCTCAAAGCTTCGTCTCTAGCGATGAAGGGAGGCCCTATATATATCTAAGAGCACGTCTGTTTCAAAGTCCCTCTCAGGGTGTCTCATTCAAAGTAAGGCTGCAGTGCACACCATAGTTAGGCCACCTCCTGCCCTCATTCTCATCTTTAGGAACCAAAGCTGGAGAGGACTCTAAAATTTCTGTTGCGTAACAGAGAACAGTTTCAAATTAAAAGATTAATGAATTACTAGAACATTTAGTACGTTATTTGACTCTCCCCACAAACTTGCAAGTAGAAAATTCAACCATTACTAGTCTTATTTCATATACATAAGGAAACTACCTCACGAATTTTCACAAATACTCGTTTACTGAATAGTAAACTTGTGATTCAAACTGGTTTTCAAACCTTGAGTCCATATTATATTTCCCTGTAACACAGTGTGATAGCCAAGTGAAAACCATTCCTTTGCATTTCTTGGCTTTGCAAATCCACAATTGTCATTTTTTTTAAATTTTATTTTATTTTTTCAGTGTTCCAAGATTCATTGTTTATGCAGCACACCCAGCGTTCCATGTAATATGTGCCCTCCTTAATAGCCACCACCAGGCTTACCCATCCCTCTACTCCCTCTCCCCTTAAATCAATTGTTACTGATTCACCCAATCATTTAACAAATCTTGGCTGACCAATTATTGTCTGCCAGGGACAGTGGCAGAATGCGTGGACTAGACAAGAGTCTGTCATAATTGCTACGAAGGGAAAGAACTCTGGGGAATTCAGTGGAGGCCCTGCACAGGGCCTTCCTTCTTTGGAAAGCTAGATTATCAAGGAAGAAAAACTAGGCAGGAAAAGACTCTTCGGGTTGGAGGAAATAGCGCCAATGTGTGCCCTAAGGTGTAAATCACCTTGCTCCATTTGTAGGAACTGAAGAAAACCAGAACAATCAATAGCTGTACCTTCTCAACTCTGGCTGCACATTAGAATTACCAGACAGAGTTTTTATAAGAATAACAATGTCTGGGTCCTGCCCCTCCCCCGAGAATTTGATCCATTTGTTCCAGGGCAGAGCCTAGACAAGAGAATTTGTTTAAAGCTCCATAGAAGAGTCTAGGTACAGGCAGATGTAAGAAGCCTTGTTCTTATTAGGTTTCTTGAACCACAGATACAGGCAAATTAATATTTCAGTATGAATAGACTTCCTTCAGGATTTATCAACATTTTGGTTAATTTCAAGTGGGACTTAACTTTTTTTTTTTTTTAAAGTCAGTTTCGAGTGATCTGGTTTTATAATGAAAAGGCTCACGACAGTATTAATTGATTTCAATACATATGGCACATGATGCAAGAATAATTAGTGGTTCTTTGTTTCCTCTTACATATGATAATACTTATGTTATAATCATTGATAAGGAAGCTTTAGGAAGCAAGAG
>NC_081561.1:9856368-9911886 GCF_022355385.1 Mustela nigripes
CATACTCTTCATGGTGGAGCTCAACCACTTAGCAATTTCTGCAGTCTATGTGTTTATGTTTCTGTAAGGGACACATTCTCCCTCCCTACTTTCCATATCTCTCCTACTTTCCCAATGGTCTCCTAAACATTTTAACTTGGATACAACTTAAGGATCTCAAACTCAATAGGTCCAAAATCAAGCTCATGTTCGTTCGTTTGTTTTTTCCCTCTAATCTTGTCCCTCTTCCTTTATTTCATATTATCTGCTGGTTAATACCTATGTCTAGCCGTGCTAAAAAATTAGGAATCTTTCTTAATGATCCCTTACCATCAGTATCCAACCAAGCAACAGGGACATTTTTATTCTTTGTCCTATAGTCATTCTTTTACACATCTTTAATACTCTATATATTTAAACTCTCTTCTCCAACTTTACGGTCACTGCCCTAATTCAGGCCCTCTTCTGTGGCCGACACTGCTCTAATATTTTCCAAACTGATCTGGTTTTAGACTTTTCCTCCTCAAATAAACCTTCCTAAAAATTACCAGAGGGAACCACTTAAAATAGAAATTAAAATACATCCCTCCCCTTCTTTTTTTTTTTTAAGATGTACTTTTTTTTTTTTTTTAATTTTAGAGTGAGACAGAGAGAGCATATGAGCAGGGGGAGGGGAGTGGGAAAGGGGAAGAGAATTTCAAGCAGACTCCCCACTGAGTGAGGAGCCTCACTCAAGCTTGGACCCAGGACTCTGAGATCATGACCTTACCCAAAATTAAAAGTCAGCTACTTAACCAACCGAGCCACACAGGCACCCCAAGTCACTCTCCTTCTTAAGATCATTTGATGGCTACCCACTTTATATCAACTTCTCATCAGCCGCAATAGACACACAAGAAAATAGTGAGGGAGTTATTACTACCCTAGAATGTATACATGGATAAATAAATGATGGCAATGAGGAAAAGTAAGTAAAGTGGGAAAAGAATAAAGACTTTTCAGGCATAAAAGGTCTAAGACAGTTTACCATATTACAGACTCGAATTCTAAATGAATTACTAACAATTTTTTTCAACAAGAAGAAAAATGAAAGTGGAGACAAGCTACATAAAAATACTATGAAGCAGAAGTATTTACCAGATATGTCAGTAAATTAATTTTCTATTGAGACAAAAACAAAAAACAAAAAACAAAAACACTAAGTTTTCTGTTTAATAAAAGAGTGACCTGGAAACATGGCTAACAATAACTTGAGAGTACATGGAGATGTTTGATGGGGAGGTCAAACATAATAAAAGTCCTTATCATGCTCAGGAAGAGAAGAGAAAAATCAGATGAAATTAGACTTTTTAAAACAATTTTTAATTAAATATGTAGATGAGAAAATTCAGGATAACATCTTAAATAATTAACAATAAAATCTATAGATTATAAACAGCAGAGGATAAACAAAATAAAGAAAATTATTTTTGGTTAAAGAAAAATTCAGTAAGTATTTTTAAAAAGCAAAGAAATAGGATGGCAAAAATAAATTGCAAAAAATGTTAATGTTGTCACCAAGTACCAATATAACAGTAATAATAGTATTTACAAAAAATTAAACTCACCTGTTAAAAGACATATTAACTACTTGTCTTGAGTGCAAAAATAAAATCTAGATTTATGTTGTTAAGCCATACTCAAAAGAACACCACAGATGAGTTTTAAATTCTTAAAATAAATATTAGAAAAATAGTATATGCCATAACAATACTTATTTAAAAAATCAGGTGGTAGTATTAATATCAGAAGGAATAGATTATAAATTGAAGCATTATGGGGAGATGGAGAGGAGAAGGGAGTTGAGGGAAATTGGAGGGAGAGATGAACCATGAAAAACTATGGACTCTGAAAAACAATATGAGGGTTTTGAAGGGGTGGTGGGGTGGGAGTTGGGGGACCCTGGTGGTGGGTATTATGAAGGGCATGTATTGCGTGAAGCACTGGGTGTGGTGCATAAACAATCAACTCTGTTACACTGAGAAGAAATTAAATTTTTAAAAAATTAAATAAATAAAATAAATTGAAGCATTCATAAACATAGGGGGAGACTACATCTCTATAAAGAAATAATAACACAAAAGTTAATAATCATAAAATTATAGGCATTTAACAACACATTTAAAATATACAAAGCAATATTTGACAGAACTACAGTGATAAATGGACAGATCTAGTCAGAAGTGATGATTTCACACACAGGTAAATAAAAACTGAAGATAAAGACTTAAGCTTTCCAATCGAGAAGATTAAAAGGTAACTCCCCCCCCCCCAAAAAAAAACAGAAGAAAATAGGAGCAAAGAAATAATAAAGCCAAGTATAAACACAAAAAACAAAAGATCAATGGAGAGTAAGTCTTAATGGAGGTAGAATAGCAGTTGTATACTTTTAAAAAAATGAATAAAAAGATAAAATTCAACCAAGATGGTAAAGAAAAACAAAGTAGGCATATATTAACCGATGTTAATAATGAAAAGAACATAATTATAAATTTAGTGGTATTTCAAAATTATAATAGCACTTTTACATATTTTCTTTTAGAGACATAAAACATCTATTGAACACTACATAAAAAACATTAGTTTCTTCCAAGGAGAAGAACTAGTCTGCAGTGGAAGGCAGATTTTGTTTTGAACAATCTGAGTGTATTCTCTGTTCAATAAAACTGTAACAAAAGGAAATAAACTTTAAAGATAATATACTATGTATACCAACATATATATACATATATTATGTGAATAATACATAATATATTACATTATATATTTAATATATGTGTATATATAACATTATAATTGCATTATATACATCTATATATAATATGCAAATAATATGTAATACTATGACTAATTTAATTCCAGTAGTTTTTCAAATGAATTAAATAGAATGATTGAATAATCAATAGAAATCAAAGATTGAATTAGAAATCAAATGCTTCCCATGAGTCATTAAAAAAAAAAGGGTCCAGAACTCTTACAGTTCAATAAGAGAAAGTTTTTAAAATGACCCAAAGGAAAAGTGAGTAAAATTTAGGTATAGGCAATTCACAGAAAATAAAACACACTTGATTAACAGAAAGGTATGGAAAAAAAAAAGGCTCCAACTTAGTCATATTCAGGGATATTTTCATGAAAACAAAGAGATACTGCATTGCAACTGAATTGGCAAAACTAATTATAACGAAGATTGATAGGATGTGAACCAAACCAACTCCTATCCAGCTGTTAGAAGGGCAAATCAATACAACCACTTTGATAGCAAAGTGTCATGTCACTATGCTAGAAATTTTAGAAGTGTGTGCCCTGTCATTCAGTGGTTCCTCTCCAGGATAGGAAGTATCTTTTACTCTATTGAAACTTGCACCTACGTACACAAGAATGACATGTCCAAGAGTAATCACTGTAATTTTGTTTGCAACTGAGTAAAACTTGAAACAACGAATAAAATAAAAATAAAGTTTGTTACAATCATACATATCACCACGTATACAATTATACAGCAGTAAAATCAATAAACCAAAAATACATGTTGGTGTGTGTGTAGGAGTTGTGCAAATGTCAAGGATAATACTGAGAGAAAATGAATTTGCAGAAATCGATAGAAAACATGGTTACTCAACATAAATCTTAGAAACATAGAGAAGATACATTGTTTATAATTACATACATATGTAGGAAATGTGAATGAAACATACATGGGAATGATCAATAAGTCTCAGAGGTTTGGGAACAGAATGAGCAAGCAGTTCACAGAAGGCTTTAATCACATGTAAAATATTACTTTTTAAAACAAAAGTTGTGGAGAAAAGATTCAAGATATATCAAAATAGCAAGACTGGATACAGCTGGGTACTGATTTCTGGTTTATGTTATGTGATTTTCTGTACAGTATGTTTAAAATATTTGACAACCTCCAAACTGAAAAATATAGTCCCTACTACAGTACTGGCACGTGAAAAACCTACATCACATGTAATTATTACTAGTGGTAATCCTTCTAACATTAGTATTTCGCTGGTAATACTGTAAGAGTTACTATCTTTACTACAAGTAATAATATAATTACTACAACCATCCATCCCTTACTCTTGCTTCTACCATTATTATTACCGTTAGGAGATCCAACCTGTTCTGAATGTTTTGGTAAAGGAAATAATTATCTTGCAAAAATAATAGTCATCTCTAGTATATCCCTTCTGTAGGCTGAAACTTCTATACATTAAATCGAACAAAGAATGTTATTTGCTTATTTAGCGCTTGATTAAGTCAGTCATTGAAAACTGAGGTTTATAAAATAACTATATTATTTGAGAACTTCTTTCTGAGAATATTTTCTCTTTCATAGCCTTCTGTTGGTTAACACTCTTGTAAGCAACCAAGAAGGCTTGGTTCTAGAACTAAGGACCAAAAAAAAGTCAACTTGTCCCCCCAAAAACAGCCATAACGCCATGGAGAAAGACTTGGGTTTCAATGAAGTATATTTTATATTTGATTGTAATTAATTAATAATTATGCTATAGGGAAACTGATATTCTTGTCAATGAATACATTCTCTTTAAGCAGCATGGCATAGTAAGAAATACACTAATTAATGTCTTTCTCAGTTTTCTGCAATATAACACAACGACATATTAGGAAAAGAAAGCTAAAAACGTTCTACGAACCCTGAGAAGAGTGTAGGGAGGGTTTAGCCTTACCATTCAGTGATTCACGAATGTTTTCCTCCGTTTGTTTCTCCGAAAGGCCCAGGGGATTCTCCACGCCTGATTCTGCTTCCTGTACTTCAGCCGTTAAAGAAATTGGAAATTCACGGGGAAGCGGAGTTTGTCTTTCATAAGTTTGTTGATCATCCAAACACAGAGGAAGTTTAATAACCTATTCAGAGAGAAATGTCTTATCTAAACTGTTGAAAATAGTGCACACACAGTTAATTTCACCCTAGAACAATGATACAATATGCAGACTCAAAAATGTCCATGATGAATTTTATTTTCCAAACCTTATATTTGCTTGCATTTTTTTGTATTAGCAGATTTACATAATTGTTTCAGATATTACCGCTGTTTTATATAGTCCTGAGTTTTTTCTTTGTCTTGCCTTATAATTTTCTTTAATTTCTTCTCACAAATAACACTGTCTGATACTGGGATCAAGTTAGCAAATATTCACTCAGTATTCACTGTCTCCAAGAAACAATAATTCTAATTCAAATAAAAAAGATAAGATTGTAGAATCTAGTGGCGAAACTATGGGTGTTCATTGTGCCATTTTTTTTTCAACTTTTCTCTATGTTTACGATTTTATTTTTATTTTATTTATTTTATTTATTTTCATTTAATTAATTAGTTAATTAATTTTTATTTTATTTTTAGTTTTTAAAGATTTTATTTATTTATTTGACAGAGAGACAACGAGAGCAGGAATACAAGTAGCGGGAGTGGGAGAGGGAAAGCAGACTTCCCGTTCAGCAGGGAGCCTGATGTGGGGCTCCATCCCAGGACCCTGGGATCATGACCTGATCCAAAGGCAGACACTAATGACTGAGCTACCCAAGCACTTTTCTATGTTTACAATTTGAATAATAAAGTGCTTGGTGGAAAGAATCAATGACACAGGAAATGAAATATTTAGAAAAGTGCGGGAGTTTGGGAAATAATTAAAGGCTATCCTGCTTGCAGAGCTGCACCTCTTGGAGTCTTTCACATACACTATGGAGGCCCAATCAGACCTGTTGTCCTGTCTCCACGCTCCGGGTGTTAGCCTGAGTTCTATCCCTAATCACAACGTGGTAGAACATGTGAGGTCACAGCTAAGCCACATGCCCTGCCGCTTTCTTTCCACTAACAGACATGGGAGGGAAATGATCATAATTTATCTGAATTATTTCCTTTCCTCTCTTCTAAAGCTGCATTACAGAAACCACTTTTCTGTTCTAGTGGTTCACCCATCTTTTCTCTTCTCTGTTCCAAGTTATTATTTTTTTTTTTTTCCTGAGCGACTCCAGAAAGAGTACTCAAAAATTACATTGACTTGTTCAAAAATTGCATTTAAGAAAACTCACGTTGGAAAAATCCTAATATTTTAGAATTTCACGTAAGAGGAAAATCAGTTTTTAAGATAAGAAAATTTCATTTTTATCCTCACGAAAGAGAAGCAAATGCATTCCTATTTATTCTGCCTTATGCTCAGAAAATCCTCTCTTGACTAATGGCATTATGCTCATCAATAAGACTCACCTTGCAGCTCCCGTTCCATGAACTATAGAGAGAAGATCTGCTACCAAATAAGAAAGCTAGTAGACAATTACAACCATCTGTGATGACTAATGGCCAGAGGGCTCTACAAATAAATCATAATATTATTTTTCACCAATTTTTAAAAAAAGGAATCAGGAAAAAAAAAAGGAAGAAAAGTTTAGTAATGTGTCCAAATCAAGTAGATTTTAGTGAAATCAAGCTTTCTAAGCTGTTTACCGAATAACTACTTCTCTTGATCTTGTAAATTTTAAACATCACTTCCTGATTTATCTCAAATATAAAATGCTTATATCTTTACAATCAATACTGGTACTACCCAGATGACCTTTCATGAAATAAAATTGTTGCTGACTTTCCTTGCTGTAACTGAAACCTCTGAATTTTAGGTAACAGTTGGTAAAAATTATAGATGCCTTTCACATTAGCTAGCAAACTTATATCCATATTTATTTTTTATTACAACTCTATTTTTATTTTTATTCCATTTTGATTTTTTGGTACAATATTCAAGTCACCAATTAATTAAACATTTTGTTATGGGTTATCTACGGTTTTCTTCAAAATTTGGATGATTTTTCAATAACTCCTTTGAATTCATTTTCAAATGCATTTACGTTATGTTTCTACATGTTAGAAACTTTTATAAACTTCTGATCCTGACACCCACCTCCAAACAACTGAATCAAAATCTCTGGGAACAAGACCTAATCATGGTATTATAAATGCTTCCTACATGATTTCAGTGTACAGTCAGATTTGACTCAGAATGGCACTATTTTCAGAATAAGTAGAAAGGCACATATTTGGATTTAGATTCAGATTTATTTTCTTAACAGCAACTATAATATCTCAAAATGATATTTCAACAAAACATTTTAATGGATTTAGCTAAAAGGGAAAAAAAAAAAAAAGCCAGCTGATTGAACTTCAAATAAGTAAGAAATAGGAAGACCATCACAGAAGAAGGATATAGAGCTGCTTATTTTTTTTTTTTAAGATTTTATTTATTTATTTGACAGAGAGAGATCACAAGTAGGCAGAGAGGCAGACAAAGAAAGAGGAGGAAGCAGGCTCCCAGCTGAGCAGAGAGCCTGATGCGGGGCTCGATCCCAGGACTCTGGGATCATGACCTGAGCCGAAGGCAGAGGCTTTAACTGACTGAGCCACCCAGGCGCCCCTAGAGCTACTGATTTTTAACCCAACACTGCGTGTGTTTCCTGGAAGTGTTTATATTTAATAGCCCCATTACTTTGGTAGATAGATGATGGTAATAGGTAGGCAGATAGATACATACATAAACAGACAGATAGATACATACATAAATAGATTAGATTAGATTAGATTGACTGAGAGCTACCTAGCCAGTTAGCTTGATAAACAAACAGATTGGGAAAAGTCAAACATGTAGGTAAGGGGAAAAAAAAAAAAAGACATTTTATGATACAGGCACTGTGGCAAGACATCATAATCAGGAGGAACAAATTTGGACATACAGGACAGAAGTAGACTAAAATTGTGTTGGAATGCTTTATACTTTCTGTATGCTGCCATTTTATTTATTTATTTTTGAATCCCCCATGGTATTTGCTTAGAATGAATTTATGCAATGACAATTCTGCTAAAAGGCTTGGTTAGAAAATACATTTCCAAACATATACAAGTAAATGATATACCCTCACAGGTTTTTTGGAGTGATTTTTTTTTTTTTAATTTCTGAGGTAAATCATATAGCATGTTTTTAAGTAGTATTTATGGGTGGTAAAAGGAGCTTTGTAATGGTCATTTTTATCCTGTGGAAATGTGGGTCATTATTATTTTTTTTTTTTTTATGAATACATGCCTATCTCACAAAATAAATGGCAACCATCCGGAAGGCACAGACTCTATCTGATCTCATTTGTATATATGGAGTAAGCAGTGCCCAATACATAATAGTAGCTCAGTTAGTACTTCTGATAAGGAAACATCATAGCCTTACACCCAAGTTGCTGGGACAGATCATCTCCAGCAGCAACAAATTATAAAATGAAAATTGAAAGATTTGGGTGACTTCTCTGGGCCACTCATGACTTACAAGTTTGGGTTAAATTTTCTTTAAGATTTCTGCCAATTCTAGGATGGTATTCTTTCTTTGTAGAAATCAATTTAATTGGCATCAAGAAAGCATTAGGATGTGATTACTTTTATTTTTTTTTTATTTTTAAAGATTTTATTTATTTATTTTAGAGAGAGAGAAAGGGAGAGAGAGAGAGAGAGCATGAGAGGGAAGAAGGTCAGAGGGAGAAGCAGATTCCCCGCAGAGCTAGGAGCTGGATGTGGGACTTGATCCTGGGACTCTGGGATCATGACCTGAGCCAAAGGCAGTGGCTTAACCAACTTAGCCACCCAGGTGCCCAGAATGTGATAGCTTTAATAGGTTTATGATCCTTGTTGAAATTTTCAAAGCACAAAAAGTAAGGTAAAGGCTAAAAATAAGCAGCTTTAGAAAAATTTTAAATTCTTTTTTCCACTCCAAAATCATATTACAAACCTGAAAGTAGAGATTGCACAGCCAGTGGTCCAAGTCCAAACAAATCAAATCTTCCGTTTTCCTGAAGTTGTCGAGTCTCTGATCATAATGTCCTCGGAGAAGGGGACACTTGAATTTTCCCTCTACTACATCAAAGTTGTTATCACACAAAGGAAAGGCTGCCCAGCCCACCACCCAGTCAAAACAAGTGTATTTCCCACGAAGGAGACAGAGTTCAAACAAGAAAGCCATGCCAGGTTTCACATCTTTCTTAGGAGGGAGTACCTAGGAAAAGATACCAAGACAAGGGAAGATTAGGATACTTGTACATGGAAACACACTATATTCACTGAAGCCTATGTCCAATTTATAATTAAGTAAAGTGGGTCTTACTTCTATTTTTTTCCCTTAAAAATTAACCATTGTCAATAATGATGCAATAAACCTTAGGCATACATATACCCTTCCAAATTAGTGTTTTCATCTTCTTTGGGTAAACACCCAATAATGGAATTATTAGATCACATGGTATTTCTATGTTTTCTTTGAGGAAACGTCATACTGCTTTCTACAGAAGTATTATTTATAATAGTCAAGATATGGAAGCAACCTAAAAGCTCCCTCCTGAGAGACAAATAGAGAAGGAGGATGTGGTGTGTGTAGAATATCTATATATAATGGAATATTACACAACCATTAAAAAGGATGAGATCATGCCATTTGCAACAACATGAAAGGATCTAGAGAGTAAGTCAGACTGAGAAAGACAAAGACTATATGAGTTCACATATGTGGAACCTAAAACAAACAACAAGAATAAAAACAAACAAACAAAAACCAAATGAATAAACAAAAAGCAGAATCAGACCAATAAGCACAGAGAAGAAAGTGATGGTTGTCAGAGGGGAAGGGATGGGAGGCTGGATAAGATGGGTGAAGGGGAGTGGGAGATACAGGCTTCCAGTCACGGACTGAGTAAGTCACAGGAAGAAAAGGTACAGCATAAGGAATAAAAACAATGATATTGTAATAGTGTTGTATTGTGGCAGATAGTAGCTATACTTATAGTGAGCACAGCACAATGTTTACACTTGTTAGTTCACTGTTATATACACCTGAAACTGATGGAACATGTGTGTCAACTACACACACACAAAAAAAAAAAAAAAAAAGAAAAATTCACTCTTGGATGCATTTACATGAATAACCTTTCCAGTTCAAAGTAATTGAGCAAACACACTGCTATGAAAATGGGACCCAAGCAACAAGACAAATTTGACCCTGCCCGTTCCAGATTCGGCACTATGGTCTTTGGGAATCAAACTTGTAATCTGTTACCTAACACCAGAGACTGTATTTGAGTCCTTTTTACTTGAGCTGGCCCTTCTATTGTATAACAGTTTCTATCAATTGTCACCATCATGGTTCTACTTGCCTGTCACTCATCTTTGTGGTGCTCATGTACCCAGCACAAGTGCTTGACATCAAAGAGATGCTTTTTCAAAAGGTGGTTAAACAAACTATTGCACTCCAGAGAAACTATTCCTAGTCATATTGATAGCTTGCATTACTATTGAAAGGTCTACCTCTTGAAAGAAAAATAGTGTCCTATTTAATTCTGTGACTATCCTGTTTATTTCAGTTGACATTATAATGCACGTCACTGTATAAGCAACCTGTCAATGTTCGATAAACAGTGTTAGGCATAAGGACGGATGAAATGATCAGATTGACCAAACCATCTTTTCAGGTCCCCTGTTGTAGAGATGGAGCCTGTGCTTTGGCCTTTTAAAAAAGAAATTTAGGGGACACCTGAGTGATTCAGTCATTTAAGCATCTGCCTTCTACTCAGGTCATGAGCCCAGAGTCCTGGAATCAAGACCTGCATCAGGCTCCCTGCTCAGAGGAGAATCTTCTTCTCCCTCTCCTTCTACCCCTCCCCTTGCTCTCACTCTCTTGCTCTCAAAATGAATAAATAAAATCTTAAAAAAAAAAAAAAAAAAGAATTTTAGGGAAGTGCAAGACATGAAAACTCCTTTTTTTTTTTAAATAGAGTATAAGCTTTAGTTTCATTTTAAAATTCTATGTGACTAATTATAAATGGGCAAAGATAAATACTTGTTTAAGATTATTTTATAAATTTATCCAAAAGTCCATAGGCATATTTTATATGATTTATGTAAATATTCTAAGACTTAGTTTATGTTTAAAATGAAACAGAAGCATCTGTTGAAAAATACCATAACCCTGTGGCAGCTGCTATTAAACCATTAACAGGATCAGGTTTCATTTAAACCAGATTTACCATTTTCTACAACAGCCCATGGGAAAGCTAAAAACATTAGACACAAATTACTGACAAAAGAGATTCTTAATCAAGCCATACTTTTCATTTGGCTATTTGGCTGTGAGTAACCTTTGTGATAGGAAAATAAAACCTAAATGAGAAAGAGGAAGAGGAAAAATTGAGTCAGAAACCTGGTTTGGATCATCATTTAAAAATAAAGCTGAACTGAGGTCATTACAATAATTTTATCTATTCTCATCCCTGACTTTAGAAGCACCCACCTTGTACTAACCTGATCTGACTCAGTGATATGTTCAAAGTAGATAAAGTAAGAATTTGAGCCATACTGACCCAATTCTATTGTTAAGTTTCTGTGGTCACAGGCTATGAATTCTGGTTTTTGTATCAAGGTTTTGATGTACTCAAGTCTCCTCACTGATAAATGACCAGGAGGGACAACTGGGTGGCACAGATGGTTAAGTGTCAGACTCTCGTTTTCAGCTCAAATCATAATCTCAGGGGGGTGAGATCATACCCCACCTCGGGTTCCCCACTCAGCTCGGAGTCTGCTTGAAATTCTCTCTCCCTCTCCCCATCACCCTCCCATCTGTGCTGTCTAGAATAAGTAAATGAAGTTTACAAAATAAAACAAATAAAAGACCAGGGGATAAGCAATTCTTCACAAAATTGATACAAATATCAGGCTGGACAATAAGTATAAAAATGTTCATAAAAACATGAAATGCACATAATTATTAATATTATTATTATTATTATTATCTGAAGACTCTATCCAAACTATTTCCAAGATGAGTTAGATTACAGTTTATTTAATAAAGAAGAAAAGAACATATCAAAGTAAAAATTCATCTGTAAAAATGTAAAATACCAGTATCGTTTTGCATATGAGGAACAACTGTTCAAGGCTACCAGGCATAACCTATAACCACCAGGTTAGCTCATGACTGCTGTAACCATGTAAATAAGAAGCCAATTCTCATGCACAAAAGGAAACTCCACTGTAACCTATTTCACAATATAGAAGAGTCACATGCAACTACCCTGACTGCTGGAAAAAAAAAAAAAAACATAGTATATGAACATGACAAAATATAGTCAGTGGTATTGATTGAAAAGCAAGATAAGAGCTATATGTTATCAAATAAAAGAATTTACTTTATGTGACAATAGTTGTCTTATCTTATTTAATCTTTCAGTGTTTTTCCCTCACCGTGTATCATAGGAAAGATCGGTTGCTCTGTAATGTGTAGCTGGGGACTCATTCTTTTCCTCTTTGGCAACAAAGGATCACTAAGTTTCATTGTGTCTCTCAGAGGATCCTTTCCATAAACCTGAATACTTCCACAGCTGTCTTATGATGTAATATTTCCATGAGCATAATTGAATTGAATGCTATATAATGAGGGATTGAATGCTATATAATGTAATTGAATGCTATATAATGAGGGAAATAAATGTACTGGTCTCTGCCAACCACCTCTGCCATCTCATCATGAGAGTCTTGGTGGATGGGGGGTCACAATGTCCCTAATTTTCTTAGTATCAAGAAGAGCCTACTTTTTGAAGGCAGAGACACTATAGAGCTTAAGTTCAGTGGGTGACATAGGATGAAACAGAATGTGCATGGGAAAGGAGAGTAATGAACAAGCAAAATCCAAGAAGCAAACAAGAATTCTGAAGGCTGAAGGTTGCATGGAAAATTGGAAAAGAAAGTAAAGTTCTTTCCACTTGGGTACCAAATAGTATGAAAGTGAAGCAAAACAGAGACGATTAGGATAGTCTTTCAAAATGACAAAAATGCATATTGATAAAGTATTCTTCAATCTTCTTGACTTTCTGGAATTCTGAAAAGGATTATTATTTTTAAAGCTATAACTTAACCCCCACTTAGCTTAATTCTAATCAGAGAGATCATTCCCTCACCCCAGCTGCCTGACAGAGACAGATTTTTAGTGGGGGATAAATCAGAAAAAAATTAACAAAGTGATTTCAAAAACAGAAGGCCCATGGGTCACCTGTGTGGTTCAATCAGTTAAACAGCTGCCTTAGATTCAAGTCATGATCACAGGGTCCTGGGATTGAGCCCCACATCATCAGGCTCCCTGTTCAGTTGGGAGCCTGCTTTCTCTCCTCCCTCTGATGCTTTCCCTACTTGTGCTCTTTCCCTCTCTCATTCTTTTTCAAGTGAATAAATATAATCTTAAAAAAATTAAATTTAACTTTAAAAACCAGAAGACTTTCTGCTTCTGCTAGTGAGGGAGATGATCATAAATTATCATAATTCCCATTATAATAAAGAAAAACACCAGTTAAGTTACACATTTATGTATATTATTGAACCCTCAGGGGAACTGAGGACACAAAGAAACTTAGGGGAAACTAAATCTCAGAGAGGCATAAGTCTTTCATATATGAACTAAGACTCAATGGGGGCTTTAATCTTAGGAAACAGGTGAGGGAGCAGACCTGTCATTGGGTGAGAGACTTTACAGATAGAAGGAGAAACTGGTCAAAAAATAGAGCAATCTTGGACTAATGTGGAATATTGAATACATAGGAGCCCCCAGATGCACAGTGAGTCCTCACTATATACCAACTCTCAACCTTAGGACTTGTATCCAGAACTCAGCAGCATATGAGTAATTAGATCCAGGGTGAGAGTCCAAGAAAGATCTCCAGTGGCACAAAAGTCCTGAGGCAGGGCTGGGGAGCACAGCAGAGTCCCAGTTACATGGTGTTTGAACACCAATCCAGACTGGAAGGAGAAATATTTTATCTCTCAAGACTTTTGAAAAACAGTGATGAATTAAAACTAACTAAAGCTATAACTTAACCCCCACTTAGCTTAATTCTAATCAGAGAGATCATTCCCTCACCCCAGCTGCCTGACAGAGACAGATTTTTAGTGGGGGATAAATATTTTCTACTTCAGTCTTTAAAAGTCCTTTATATACTGTGTCTGCCCCCACAGAAGCAGGAATATATGATGTCTAGACAAAAGATAACAACCAATGAAAACTGACCCACAACTGACTCAGATGTTAAAATTAACAAAGAGATTAAACAATCATAATTAGGATTTAAAAAAATAGAGGAAAAGATAGAAATAAATAATTGAAGGGAGGAAACTCCAGGAGAGAACTTGTAAAAAGTTTAGAACAACAACAACAAAAAGTCATAAAATACTTGAAATGAAAAGTTTATTGAGTGGACAGTAGAAATGGACATACCAGGAAAAGAATAGATGAACTCAATGAGAAATCAATAAAAATATACACAAAGATAAAATAAATAAAAACAGAAAAAAGAAAAAACAAGATCCAAGCATGTAAGAACCTTTGGGACAATAATGAATACACGTAATTGGAGTCCTGAAGGAAAAAGGGAGAGACAATGGTTACAGAGAAAAAATTTTGAAAAGATGATCACTGAGAATTTACCAATATTGATCAAAGACATCAACCCACAAAACCAAGGAAGCTAAGAAAATCCTAACAAAACAAAATAATATGCAAATAACACCCAGGCTTATCATAGTCTAACTGTTAAATATCAAAGATAAAAAATCTTAAAAATACAGCACCATCTATAATATGTAACATGAAAGTTTATTATTGGCTGTCAAAGAAAGGGTCATACTTGGTCAAGTATCCATATTTTTTTATTGTGAAGTCCTGAGTATTATATAAAAATATTTATATCATATGGAAAACTTTTTCTTTCTTCTTTCTTTTTTTCTTTCTTCCTTTCTTTCTTTTTGTACTGTATTATTCTGGTCATGTAGTTGCTCTTCTCTCTGGCACTGAACAAAAGGTTTCCAGAAACTTTGGTTAAGAAAACCCTCCACTTTTTGCTTCTTGGTAGGCTGTTTCTTGCATAACTGATATCTTATCATTTTATATTTACCATATAATTTGTAATTCCTTAGCATCACTTTAAAACCCTAATGCAGCTTCACCACAGTCTAAGTTTCTTGTATTATTTCCTATTAAACTTGCACAGATTAAAATATATAATGCATATACATACATATTAAGTACTGTCAAAATTATTGTCTTGAACATCTGCCCATCACACACACACACAGAGGCTCATAAGAACCTCTTTATCAGGAAATCCTTCTTCCCAAATTCTGCTCATTATAACCAAGGAATTTTGATATTTGAATATTGTTTGATATTTGAATATTGTTCAGTTTAAACAATACTTTGAGATAATAATTTCTAATCTACATGTCCTCAAGCAGAAGTACAGTCAGGTGGGGCCCAGATATGGGCTAGGAGACTTAATGTGTTTTCATAACAATTACTTAGTTTTTCTAAGAATTTTAAAGCACTTAAACATAAAGTAAATAATTATTATAGGAAGAAAAGAGTTATAAATACATAATGACATCAGAAAAGGGCATCTTTAGAAATTTGTTGAGAAATACAGATTATCTAACAAAATTTCTGATAATATATACAACACAAACATGGAGAAAAGGTGTTATATTCAATCCCTTGCTCAGTTAGAAATTGGTTCTAGAATATGAAAGACAGTTGTTCATTCTCTACCTGAACCCTGCATTGATAGGAAGGTTTGCCAGTTTATATGGTAAGTTAAACCATGTGAGAACAGTTCTAATTTTAGGAAGCTCCCAGTCACTCCTAAGAAGTCATGATGTCATTAATGCTGTTGGTTAAATATTTCTAGCTCTTCACCTTCTAAGCGTATGGCAGGATTGTACTTCCAAGCTCCATAGTGGTTGGGTGGGACCTTTGACTGGTTCTGTCCAATGATCCTTAAGTGAACATAATAAGTATCACTTCCGGGCTGGAGCATTTATTCTTGGTTCTAGACCTTTGAGAGTTCTCTTTTGCCACAGTGACAAATGACATTCCAGATGGTGCTCTTTCAAACAGTCTTTTAACTCAGAGTGAGAATGGGTTCAACGGAACCTCTGCTTTCCTGGAGTGGACATAGAGCTTAAGTGAAAAATAAACTTCTACTGTATTAAGCCTCTGAGATGCCATGAGGATTTTTTGTTACTATAGAATAACCAAGCTAGTGTAGACTCCTTTGCTGGCCCTTCCTTGTATTTACTCAAATCTAGTCTTAACTGTTATATAAAGATGATTATTGTGCCAAAAGAGCTCAGAGCCACAGGTCTAAGTCACTGGAGATTAAGTCAAGGGTATAGAGGTTTTTGTCAGGTTAATGACAAAGCCAATATTAGAGGAACATGCAAATACTCATATAGTCAGTCCTTCCATAGATAAAGCAGAATATTCCATAATGCTTAAATTGTTGCCGGTAAGTCTACCATGGTGCTGCTCACACATGGCTTCAATTCTGATTTTTCTAAATGCATCTTAAATGGTTCTCTTGACTTTATGTATAGATTACTTGAATCCTAATTGTTCATTCCCATTTTCTTTAATTACTACCCTGCTTTAAAAGAGAAACTATATATCTTAGTGGTTAAAAGCAAGAGCTTTGGGGTGCCTGGGTGGCTCAGTGTCTGCCTTCGGCTCAGGTCATGGTCTCAGGGTCCTGAGATCGAGCCCCACATTGGGCTCTCTGCTCAGTGGAGACCCTGCTTCCCCTTCTCTCTCTGCCTGCCTCTCCGCCTACTTGTGATCTCTGTCTGTCAAATAAATAAAAAATATTTAAAAAAAAAAAAAAAAAGCATGGGCTTTGACATTAAATAAACATGAGGTCAAATCCCAGTTTCTCACTTAAGTAGGAATCCTATCATCTCCGGATTTCATTTCACCATTTATTAAATGCTGCTGGTAGTACTTGGGGTTTGGAGGAAAGGGGATGACAGCGGTGACAAAGGGAAGGTGGCAGGTATACAGAAGGGTGATAAACTAAACGGTGTCTTCCAGGACTACCATTCTAAGGAATAAGGGGAGTCCAGGAAGTAAATAAATACACTTAATTTGCAGTAGAAATCACAAAATGTTCTTTCTGAGACAGACAGCTCTGGACAGATGAGTGGGAATTGATGCCACAGCACAGAGTAATCTAGGTTATCCAGTGAGAGTTTTATAGTACCATTATTTGCCTCTCCATTCCCTCAGCCAAGATAAATAAATAGACAAATGAGCTCTAATCCCCAGTCTTTCTGTTGTGGGATAAAAGAAAGTAATTATTCTTGGAAACTTATCTTGGACTAAGGATCAAGGACAGAGGGTGGTGACAGCTATTACTGTCATAGCTTCTGAGAGAAAAATCTTACTTTCTACACCATTGGAATACCATCCTCTCTCCTGTGCAAATGTAGTCATTCCAGGTCCCTGTTTTTTCTAAAGAAAATTGGTTTTTTGTTTGTTTTCCTTAATCCTAGAAGATAGTCTATCAAAAGTGAACATTTGTTGAAAGTTTACAAAAAACAAGGTACCTTTTAAATCACTTTATCCTTGTCAACTCAGTCACCACCGTAATTCTATGAAGTAGATTTTGTTATTAACTCCATTTTTATGAATGACACAAATCAGACAAAAAGACCGAGCATCAAGTCACACTGAAAAGAGATGTAGAGAGTGGAGCTGGTTTCTGACCTGGCAATCTACTGAAGCACCATTCATGCTCTTACGCTTCCTGAATGTAGGAGGTGCAGCATCAGAAAGCCTACCTTGGCTTCATGGAGAAGAAGCCCATGGTCTTTCTTCTCTACCCTATTTACTTCTCTTCTTGATCCCTACACACTGAGAATCTACGGCTCTTCCTCCATGTACTTCAGCCTGTTCTCTCTTAAATTGCTTACTCTGAGTTCAGCCATTGAAAGTAGACATGGGCTTACCAAGAAAAAACAGTTTTACTACAATAAAACTCCATTCTCCAGAATCCTTAATGAGCGGGTCTTCCTGAAGGGCTAGATTCACCAGACAGCTTGCAGATTAGTCATTCAGAGCAATCTTCCTGAAAAGGGTGTTCAATTCCATGATCTCTCAAAACCTACAGACCCTGAATCTAATTTTTGGATTTCTCAACAACTAACATAACTATTTGAGGAACATCGATAAACATACAATGGCATCCTCAAGGATCTAGACTCCTAGTCCCCCAAGATTAATTTGTGTAAGAGTTATCCAAGGGTGCTTATCAAAAATGCAGATTTCCAGGCTCATTCTCATCCTTGAATCAGTAACATGGGGTGAGGCTTGAGAATATGAATTTTAACAAGTATGCCAAGGTAAAGGTAATTCAAGTGGTTCATCAGGCCATACTTCGAGTATCACCATCCAATATGGACAGAAAGATAAGACAGGTTTGTGTGTCCTTAATCATATGACTTACACAGCTTAGGGCAACCACATTTCTGTCTAAAATCAAACTGATTCATACCTGAATAATTACGGGCTAAAAAATATGACCTTTCCCCCCTTTTCTATCAAACATGACTGAAATCAAGAGGAAATATATGGCATGTCATCTCATTATATTGAAATTCCATTACCTGACCTCAACCTCAATATGTCATAACTCATCTCTTCACATGCTCCTCAAATGTTCAACTAAGAATATTTCACTCTAGGGAGATGGCAAAATCTAATTGAATATTTTAATTTAGAAAATTCAGTTCTGGGATTTCTATACCCCCCCCCCCCTTTTTTTTACTGTGAAAACAAAAAGTTGAATTTTCTTTTCAGTTTCTCCTTGTTAGGCAAAAGATAAATTTTCCCTTCATTGTCCCTGAGAGTTGAACACATTGGGGAAAAATTGGGCACAGCCCATTACTTTTCCAAGCCCCTGTGACTGAGCCTCAATGCACAAAAAGATGGCATTCCTGAACATCTGCAGCATGATTAGATCAAAGACCAACAAATTAACCACAAATGGTTTTACAAGGAACAGGCAAATATATCATTTGGAAAGGAGAAACTTTTGGCAATGATTGCTAATCAACGTTTTTCCTTTGGGCCACCCACTTCACACCAAAGATATCTACTCATAACAGTAATACCTGGGCAGCATTTCCTATTTTACAAAACTCTTATGTACACATGATCACATTTGATCTACATGTCAGTCCTATTACAGCATCAATATTAGCCCATTTTACAGGTGATGGAAAAACAATTAGGAAAGTAATGGTTCACTCACATTTTCCCAACTACTAAATTGTTGATTTGACTATATCAAAAATGATATCCCACTTTACCACTTCCTTCGATTCATTCAATCATTCATTCACAGACATTTTATTAAATGCCCATATTGTACCATTTTTGGCACTAAGGATAAAAAAATGGAATGAAGACAAAGAAACTTCCTTTTCTCTTTGAGCTACTCTCTAGAGCAGGAAGGGATGGTGAATAGCCAAATAAGACAATTTTAATAGTAACAAATGCTCTGACTTATCACAACTGATGTTGGAAATAATCAAGATAAAATAGTGGTGTACTGGAAAAGGACCAGAGGAGCTATTCTGTTAAGAACATCTAGTTGAAGAAAGGGAGAGTTAACCTGAGACGAGCCACATCACAGTGAAGGGAGGAGCCCTCCTAGGCAGGAAGCCACAAGCAATCCCACGGCCCTGCAACAAGAATGAGCTGGTTGTATTCAGAGACTGGAAAGGAGTGGAGTGAAACACATGAGCAGGGAAGGAGTATTAAATAAAATGAGAGAAGGGGATAGAAATGAGATCACATGCTGAAGGCCCAGGTAAGGAATTTAGATTTTATTTTCAATGCCATGGAGAGCCACTGGAAAATCATAAGCAGAGGCTTGCTGTGATCCGATTTGCAGTTTACTATACTGACTTTCAATGGTCCTTGAGCTCATGATGCTTTTGTTTGAACAGAAATCATTTCCCTGCCTTCACCATGAGCTTTGAGAGCCCCATCGGTTGAAAAGTCACTGACTACAGCCTGGTATATGTATGAGGCCGATAAATGTGAAAAGATAACTGGCTCTCTTCTTGGCAATGAACAGGCCATATGACCTTGTGACCCTACTCAGCCCTTTGTGACTTCACTCAGTGTTCATTCGAGAATTAGGGTCTTAGAAGTAATTGTGAAGCATTTTGTATAGATGTTGAAATACTAAAACATATTTCCTCTGAATGTGAGCGAGTTCAAATATAGAAGCAAGTTTCTCCTCTTTAGAGAATTCAAAATGATTTGATTGTTGAATTGCATGCAAAGTGAACAAGAACTACTATTTGGTAACTAGGGCATTCTTAACTCTGAATACATCAGATGTGAACAGATGTAGAGAGCAGATACAGAGGGCAAGGATAGATTTGTGGCATTACAAAAGCATTTGCAATAAAATAAAAAATGTCAATCTGCATAAAACACCAGAATGTTTTTAAAGTTAAAAAAAAAAATTCAACTAGGAGGCAGGCAATAGCTGACCATTTAAAGCCTGCAATGAGACTGAATTTTTTAGATTTGTTCATGTTAGAGATATTTGAGACAGCCACATTTCTAGGTGCTAGAGATACAACAGTGAACAAAATAGTCCCATGTTCCTACTCCCAAGAAATTCATATTCTAGCGCTACCAAACAGTCTTAAGATTAAATGACCAACTGTCGAAGTCATGTAATGTAAGAGCCTCATTCCCAAATGTTAGTTTACTATATGATAAAAAATCTGTCCTCCAAAAGGACAAAGAGGAACCCTAAAAGAGAGAGGAACTTGGCTTCAGAAATAGAAATAAGTTTGGTAAAAATACAAAGAAATAGAATATGAATTGATGAATACTTTAGAGATATGAAAAAAAAATATATATATATCAGTTCTTGCTGCTTCCTTTAGTCTGGATTGTGAACTTCAGTGTTTGGACTGTGGGGTCATTCACACAATGACATTCATGCAATTTCAGCTTCTGACATCTGGGTAAGTCCTCATCTCTAAAACCTCCATTTCTCTTATCTGTAAAATGGGTTTAATAATACATTGGGTTGTGAGAAGTTTGCATTGATTGTGAGTATTAAGAATATAGTGAAGAACTTGTCACACTGCTGGCAGTTAATTGTATTTTACTCTTCCATTCTTCCAGAGACTATGGCGTACAGTAATACAAGTGAATTTCCACACTGAAGGCCTTGAAACCCCTCACATCACTCAATAGCAATGAGTACAGGCAAAACAGTATCAAATAAATTTAATGGAAACTGAGCTATCTTCAGGGAAATAAATCAAGGCTGGATTAGCTAATATTTCTTGAAGGAATGTTTTGAAGAGCTGGAGAAATCTAACGCAGAGGAAAACAGAGAAGATTCTATATAGTAGATTATTACTATAGTGATAAAAAGAGTTATAGCAAAGAATTATTTCCTACATGCAAACCACTATGCTCAGTAATTTATACACCATATTAATTAATCCTCACAAAATCCCTATGAATTAGGGATCATATTCCCATTGTACAGATGAGGACACTGAGGCCAGTGAGACTGTGTTTTCCTGAAGTGTTGGACTTCAGCAGAACCAATCACTGCTGAGAGTAAGATGCATGGTCAGTGGCCATCCATGCCATTCAGGTAAAGCTGTTTGCAATCTAGGTTCTCTGGGGGACCTCTTGACCAACAGAAGTTGACCGTTCCCAGCACTGACAAAAAACAAACAAACAAAAACCTTCCTCCAACTAATATAAAGAAAAACTTTCTAAAACTGTATAATATAATATACTCCCAGATTATTTGTTATTAATGGTAATAATCAATAACCAATAAAAGTAATCATGTTCAGGTTCTAGTTTTCCTAAAACTGTTCCTTCCTATGAGTTATTAAAATCTTTTCAATTTTTTGGTATTAAATGTCACATAGAAAATAACCTCTTGCAAAATGTTGGGTTCATCATATTTTAAGAATTAATACTTTAGGTCATTTTAATCAGTTTCTGATATATGCAGTTTTCAGAAAGCACTTCAGGGAAGAACACTGTGGCCATGACTAATAATGACAAGAATATGAACTATATTCTTCATATACATATTGGAATCAGAACATTACTGGAGTACTTTACCATCTTAAGTATTTAGGAAGCCTTAAATAAAAAATAAATTTGCCTATTTCACTGAAATTGAGCATCCTCTTTTCAGGCATAAAACTTCAAACTTATTAATTTCATGGCTATATTTTAAAATGAGTGCCAGTACCAGCCAGCTGACTGCATGATAAGTGTCTTAAAATTTCAAGAAGAGGCACTAAATTTTTCACAGTATTTGTGTTTCATTCTCAGTGTAATAAAAATATGCCACCCCTTTTAATAATGAATAATAGATTCTCGGTTTGATTTACATGCATGGATTAAATGTCATGTTTGAAAAGTTGCTATTTTATTCATATTGGATTTCCCTCCAGTAAAACAAAAATGGTGCCCATCTACTACTATAATAATGATACCTTGCCCCACTGATGTATAAATATTAACTGGTTGATAGACCTTAAAATTCTATAGATACATGAAATAGCCTGATAGTACGGGGAGTCTAAGTCAGGTTTTCCCTGAAGCTTCTGAGGTACTTAGGTGTGCCCCACAATTAGCCCAAACCCTCCTACACACAGTGTGGCTACATCAGAGGAATAAGAGAGCCAGAACTTGTTTCAATGATGCCAGATTGACATACTGAATTCTAAAAGGTTCAAATCTATCATTGTTTCTTCTTTCCCACTAGAAAAAAAGAAAAAAAGGGGGGGGCTATTCACTGTCACCACTTATTCATGGGCCCCTGGATTCATATTCTAGGATGGCCAAAGCAAAGCACCATGGGGTGGGCTTAAAAACCAGAAATTGATTTTTTCACAGCTCTGGAGGCTGGAAGTCCAAGGTCAAGGTGCTGGCAAGGTTAGTTTTTCTGAGGCTTCTCTCCTTGGCTTGTCTCCCTCACATCAGTCTTCCATTGGTGTATGTCCGTTTCTTAATCTCCCCTTTTTATAAAGACAGCCCCATATTGGATCAAGACTCTCCCTCATGACCTCACTTCAACATAATTAACCTCTTTAAAGACCTCACCTTCTGAGGTACTGGGATTTATGACCTCAGCATATGAATGGCGGGGGGGCAGCCTGCAAACTTCAGTCCATAACAGGGCCCTCTCTATTTACCCTCACCTACCATTTCTACCTTCCTATATGTACATGGCATAACTAAAGGATGACCCATTTTGTACAAGATCCAAATGCCTTCTTGGTAATTCTAAGCTGAATTTGGAAATAAAATGACCCCCCCCCCTCCTTTAAGCACACAAGGTTCAGTTTGTAACAGCTACCCATGCAATTTAAGGAGAGGGTGCTGACTTTACTCCTCCAGCCCTTGAGATAGTATTTGGTCATATGAGGAATTACATAAATAAACTCTTCAGTTACTTTTTGTTGCAAAAATTAGTGCCAATTCTATGGGTCCAAAAAAGAGGCATGATTGAGCACAGTGACTCACCTACTCCATACAGCATCACAGCATCAGGTGAGGTCACCTGATGCTGTTTAACTGGTGGTTAGACTGAACTGGAGTGTCCAAGATGACTTCTCTCACATGCCAAGCACACTGGCAAAGACAGAAAGAAAGCTAGGCCTTGCCCAGGAGCTCTCTCTCTTATAGTCACAGGGCCTCAACTTCTGGTCTAGCAAGGTACATTTTTATGAATTATTTTACATAGCATCTCAAGCACCTAAGACTATGGCTTCCAATAAGACAGGAAGTGAAGCTGCCAATCTTTTAAAGACTTTCAAACCCAGAACTGACACCTAGAAACTGACAGCATCACTTCTATTGTTTTCCATTGTTTAAGCAGTCACAAACTGTTCCCCCCTCAGAGTGAAGGGGAGGAAACATAGATTTTGTTTTTCAGTAGAAGGAATAGCAAAGAAGTTATGGCCATCTTTAATCTACCCCAACATGTTATTGGTAACTGAATGGATGAACAACAATATGCAAAATATGTTGTACAATACAAATAAAATTAATCTATTTGGCCATGTACATTGCAGTGACCTTTGCAACTTCCATCTGAATTAACACCAAACATGAAAGATTTCCAATAATTCAAGCAAGCTAATGTGAATTCAGGAAACTACTTGCCTGGTTTTCATATTTTTTTAAAACTCTTTTATTACTTGTAATTCTTCCTAAGGTTGAAGTGCTTATTTATTTACTTACTAAACCTACTTTTCATTTGCACAGTGAAAGAATACTTTGGTTAGACAATGACTAATAAAAGGAAGGTAACTGTGTATGCAGTTAATATAGCTCCATAACAGGAGTGCATGCTTGCTGAAAGCTAGATTTGTACATATACCTTCTAAATTCTATAATTTTCTTAATAAAGAGCTTGTAATTGCATTCTATAATTAGAAAGGCCAATAGAACTATTTTCACTTAGAAATATCAAAATATAATCTGGAGAAATGTCTGGTTGGTCTTTAAAATAATCAAGTTCAAAGTTAATATAACATTGAACAGGTGCATTCAGGGAGGTCCTCATGCATGTCTAAGTACTCTGGAAATTCTCAGAAGGCATTCCATTGGAAAAGGAGCTTTGTTGAATATGATCATGCTTCAAGGATGTGACTTTATGAGCTCACTTCTCTCTCTAGAAAATGTCTACCTAAAATATGGCTTGTATATACTAAGGAAGGGAGACAACAAAAAATAAACATGAAATTGTAAAACCTTAAAACATTGATATTTATGTTCTTAGTCATTACCAATGATGGGCTCCCCATTTATAAGTAATGTGAAAATAATCTCTCTTCCTCCAAATTAATTTGTTTCTTCTCCAACAGATCTATTTCCATTTTAGAAGCTACTGTTACCAAGATTTGACTCTTAAGATTATCTTGACATTTCTGTGTACTCAGTTTTGAAAAACCAGATTTACTTTAAACTTATTGCATCTTTATACCTAAAGTTTCACATTTCATTTCCTTCTTTTTTAGAAATGTCTATTGAATGCCTCCTATGTACAAGTACTATATGCTCTGAAAGACACTCAATAAATATGGTATGGCCTCTGTCCTCAAACACATGAAATCTTGTTGGAGCTCATTCATGTGTATAAACAATAGCAAAAGTGATTGAGGTTGAGATTTGAAGAATAAGTAGGAGTTGACTTTGGGAACAAATGGCTGATGGCTCACAAAACTTGTAGGGTATCTGGAATTCAGGTATAGCTTGAGCTAAGAATGTGCTTGGGTACATAATGGGAAGTTTGTTCTATTTAATAGGGGTAAAGACTGTGGACAGGGGCTGAAACCACATTGCTAGGTCTTTGAATCCATGGCAAGGAGTTTGTGATTTATCTTAAGAGCAATGGAAAGTCAACAAATGTTTCAAAAGGGAAGTGTTAGAGTGATGTGATGAAAAGACCATTTTCACTAATGATGACCAAGAGAACATTGGTGATGCCCCTGGGGTGAGTGGAAAGCCCTTTGTGGAGGTGGAAAAGAGTTGGGTATCCAGAGTTACAGAGCAAGGGTTTCATTGCCAACATTGCCCTGCTAAGATCTTAGGTAACTAGAATTATTTCTCCATATTGCAGTCTCTCATCTGTGAAATAGAAATATTAATGTCTACCTCACTTATTGCTTTTGAGGTTAAATGCCATAATATTATTGAAAACCGTAAACTCTACTTTGGTCTAAAACACTTCACTGGCTTTAGAAAAGGTGGACTTAATGTATAAATGTTGTTCACAATCGCTCATTTATCCTTTCAAACAATAGAGTCATAGACATGTTAGGAAGAGAAATACTGATACATTTTAATCAACCAAAACTTTGTTTTAGGCATATATTTGGTGTTTGTTTGTTTTTGTTCTTTTTAGAGCTGATTTGCTCCTAACTTTAAAATACTTTAGTCCTTGAAGTATGTTGGCCTTGAGCTGCACTACATAACATTTACCCTAGACCACGATCCTATTGGTGGTAAATAACAACATAAAATCAACAAGTTTGGGCTTCTTGTGATGATTATTGTATGTGGAGATCACAGAGGCACAGGGAGATTGGGTGACTGCTCTAAGTCACTTTGCTAAGTAGGTTTTGGAACCAAAATTCAGTTCAAGAAAGAGCACACACTTAACCACCATTCTACCAGGTCTTGGTCCCCTATATTTATTTTTTGCCTTTAAACAAGTACTTAAAAAATTTCATCATTCACACTGGCATGTGATTCAAAAAACAGATGTGCTTATCGAATCAAATGGGGTTAAGGGCCATCAAAACTGAGTGATTCCCCCCCACCTTGGTGACACAGACCCTCAATCCAAGACATGGTTTTCTTTGCCTTGTGGTGTAGGGGAATGTGAACAATGAAATATGTAAGTACAAATTGAAGGAAACCATGGTCTTAATGGAATCATTAGAGAAATTGTTCCAGAATGCTACATCCTTCCAGAAATAATAACCCTATAATGTCAGCAGATTCAGAGTCAGCATGGGTTACCTGCTGCACACAGACTGCCTGGTCATGTTTGTTAGAGCTGCCTGAGACCTAGCCCAACTTCAGCACATGACCTTTCAGAACTCTTTGTTTAATTAATTAATCAATGTTCTTTGCCTGAATTTTGCTGGTTTTGCTTCTTGAACCTATTATTTGTATCCTCTTTTTTTAAGTTGGTCAATCCCTGTACCCAATGAAAAAGAATTATAAGCATAGCACTTTTATGTAATAATTAACAAACTGTTCTTTCGGCTCAAGTACTATTGCCAAAGTACGATAATATTTTTAATTTTCATATTTAAATATCATCTTTAAATAATGACATATTTAAATGATAATGTGAAAACAGTTATCATAACCATCATAATTCTTAATATGTGACTTTAACTTTTAAAAAGTAGTTTAGTATATTTTCTATTTCAATTTTCTATACAGCACTAAAGATTCCATATCTACTTATCTGCATAGATTAGAAAATTAGAATATTAGAAACCAAGTACAACTGAAGAAAGTGTAATTTTCTTCAAATTTTCAAAGGATCATTCCAATTTTCTTATAATAAGATTTTCTTTATGTCATGGTTTTCTGTAGTTTTCATCTTTGTAATTATAAACAAAAAGCCACACATATATGACTGGTTTCAATCAGTGTTTTCCAACTGCAGTGTACATATCTTGTGAAAATAGAGATGTCTTAGTCCCAACCCTTGATTTAATTTTGAGTTCATTAGTTGGAGAAATAATCATTTAATTGTACAAATTATACAATCATTTGTTCTTTCTTCTGCTATTCAAAAGCTCTTCATTGCCTAATATTTTATTAAATTGAATAGAAAAGCCATAGTGTTTATTTAATATTCCCTTGGAAAATTATAAAATATTTCAAATATAGAAGATTCAAAAGAATAATTCAAGATGGCATTAGTCCTTTCATTCTTCCTTGCTCTTAGAAGATATTTCTTTTTAGTTCTTTTAGCAAGTTCTTAAGAAGGCTATAATGCTATGGGTTGAATTGTGTCCCCTGAAAGAAGAGATATTAAAATCCTAACTCCCAGAATCTCAGAATGTGACAGGATTTGGAAATAAGATCTTTGTTGATTTAACCAAGATGAGGTCATTAGGTTGGGTCCTAACCTATTATGACCAGTGTCCTTACAAAAAGGGGAAATCTAGACACAAAGACAAATACACACAGAGGGAAGAGGATGCGAAGACACACAGGGAGAGTGGGATCCTATGTGACTCAGTCATTAAGCATCTGCCTTCAGCTCAGGTCATGATCCCAGGACCCTGGGATGGGGGCCTGTGCATCGGGCTCCCTGCTGGGTGGGAAGCCTGCTTCTCCCTCTCCCACTCCCCTTGCCTGTGTTCCCTCCCTCACTGTGTCTCTCTCTGTCAAATAAATAAATAAATCTTGAAAAAAAAAAAAAAAGAAAGAAAAGAGAAAAAGGAAAGAAAAAAAGACACACAGGGAGAGGGCCATATGAAGACAAATGATCAGAGGGATGTATCCACTGCCATGGAATAGCTGAAGCTAGGAGAGAGGCACAGGACAGTTCTTCCCCAGCACCGTCAGAGAGAGCAAAGGTCCTACTGACATCTTGGCTTCAAACTTCTGGCCTCCAGAATTGTAAGACAATAAAATTCTTTGTTTTGAGCCACTAAGTTTATGGTCCTTATAGCAGCTTTAGGAAGTTAATTTAATATTCTTAGTCAAAACTATGCCAACTCTTGAATGATAGAGTTAAGTAACTATCTTCTTAAATTTTCTCTCAGGCTCCTGAATGTATTGTTCAGTTTTCTTCAGTCCTCACTACTTCAATCTGCTGCTTCATCACTACGTGTCCACCTACGGATTGATTTCACTTTGTCCTGCTCACAAATTTTGCTCCCTTAATCTGAGAGTTTGGGTTTTCCAGCAAGTCTGGGAAATTGATAGCTATTATGTCTTTGTATATGTATTCTCTCTTTTTCTCTATTCTCTGTTTCTGGAACAATTATAAGCTGCATGTTAGACCTTTTCTTCTAATTCTTTCCAAATCAATTCACTTTTTTCATCTCCTTATCTTTTCGTGCAGTCCAGGCAAGGTCTTCAAATCTGGTTCCAGCCCATTAGCTCTCTACTTAGAAGGTTTAATCTATATAATGTATCTTTTGAGTTTTTAATTTCAACTACTTTATATTTTCCATTATAAGATTTACATTGCTAGGTTAATAGGAGAGATAAAATTTTAAACAAAGCCTAAAAAAAAGAGAAATTTCCTATTATTTCCGTCTATTAGTGGGTAGATTTTTTTTGTCCAGTCTATTCTTTGGGGGCTAGTCTTGAATATCCTCATTTGATGCAGGAGACTTTCCTTCAAAACTCCATACCAAATGGGTCCAAGGCCTCACTTCCCGAATGGTCATTGAAATCCAAAACTTTAGATACCCAAGATCGATCATCTCCCCAGTTAACTCACTGCCCTGTCTGGTTTTCAATTTCCTCTTCATTTCTGATAATCAAGGATATCCTTTCCTCTCTTGAGTGTTTACCAATGCATCTAAAACCCACTGGCTCATATCTCATCTAGAATTTCCAGGTGTTTATAGAACCTAATCTGAAAATAAAATATGCCTTTGGCTCCTGCTTTGGCAGAATGGTAGACTAAGACAATCTGAATATTTAACTTAGTTTAACAGCTTGCCAAAATTGAAAGACAAAAGGCATAGTTGGCAGGGTGGGGGACAGACATCCTCTCAAAGATCCTAGCCTATGTCTTGTTAATGAACATGATCAACAAAGAAGGCAATGTTTTCTAGTTGAAAGATCTCCAGGATAAATGTCAAAAGACAAGTAGGTTCCAAGTGTCTCTACCAAGAAACTTCAAAATCTTCAGGCAAAACAAGCCCAAATCTCAAATCTATAATTCAATTTAATACAATTCTTACAGTATTCATAAGAGGGATGGAGCTGTTATTACCCATTTTACATGAGAGGACCGAAGCTCAGACTTTTCAGTCAACTCATTGTTTTTGATCACCTCCATCTCGCAATACAGGAAAACCAATGCTAAGATGTGGAACTATTTAGACAAAATCCAAGTGACAGTATCTGGAAGTAGTCTTGTGGGTGTTTGGGGTGATATTACGTTGGGCTTACCCATATATCTGCCGCCTCCTTTGGAGACTTCCCAAACCCTTTTCACCTTAACCTTCAAGTATTTACCTCCTGGCATAGCCTGATGCCAAAGCGAAGCCACCTTTAATGTTGTATCATTGTACCCTCATTCCAATATCCATTAAAAGGTAGACTTACATGTGGATAAAGCAAGACTTTCTGCAGCATTCTGGGTGCTTCTGTAATTAGGATTTGCCCTTCTTTGGAGGGAAATGTTTTCTCAGTCTGTCCTTTCTGCATGAGAGTAGATGACCATCTCCCCCACCCCATTAGCACTTGTAAGATGCCTTGTGCTCTCTAAAGACCCTATGAAGCCAATTTCTCCTGTTTGTGGAGTTACAATAGAGAAGATCCCCTCTTAGACTCACATTTTAAAAATAATGACACAAATATCTTATATGTCCCTATATCAATTACATACCCAATGCACATTTAGGTGTTTGTGCATGTGTATTCCTATTGTTAAAAAGTTGTATTTCTGGAAAACTTGCTGTTTGAACTGTCAGTCTCCCACAAACTGCCGGCAGAGTGACTGGCAGGCAGAATTGTGTGGTTAGTGAAATATTTGCTGTTATTGGGTAGAACCCAATGGAATGAACAGGACTTTGAGCAACAGCATTTTTATTCTGAAATGAAACAGCCTCAGATGACTTCTCTTTCCTGTCAAGTTCTGGAGGTTTGGGTGCTTTTCTTGTTTTTGTTTTTGTCCTGAATTTTGTACTTTTCTTATATACACTGAATGTGAAATAGCCTAGCGCATTTCTTTGGGGATCCGGGATTTTGTTAGGTGACACCAAGGGACGCATGTAATTCGGTGACATTTTGTCAGGCTGTTAAAGAGTAAATTTTCCTTGGCTGTGGCAGGAGGTAATTATTTTTGTTTGTTTGCTTCTGACACAGGGGAAGAAAATTTGGGGTTGTTATTTCAACTATTCCAAGACACTTTTTGTTCTTTTTGGCAGGAAGGGAAAAATGCATTTTACTATTGAAAGAAGGGCCGCCTCTGCTTTCCCCTACAGACAAGATGCACTTTTTAACACTAACGTTTTCGCAACCTCAGTCATGTAGTGGCTCTGGACCTCTCCCTGAAGCCGTTCCTAGTACCCTTCTTCAGTCCTCTTGGCATTAGATCTTTAGCACACTCTGTTAGTTCTCCCAAAACAGGTGTGGAATATTCTCAAAACAAACATAGCAATATATGTGGCATCTGCCCTCAGAGTTCACATTCTGATAGTGGGATCCAGGGATGGGCCTCTAAACCCATAAAAATAATAATAACATGGGGGCTTAAGTGGGTAGGAGAAGAATAAATGAAACAAGATGGGATTGGGAGGGAGACAAACCATAAGTGACTCTTAATCTCACAAAACAAACTGAGGGTTGCTGGGGGGAGGGGGTTTGGGAGAAGGGGGTGGGATTATGGACATT
Organism: Mustela nigripes; assembly: GCF_022355385.1. Classification (NCBI taxonomy): domain Eukaryota; kingdom Metazoa; phylum Chordata; class Mammalia; order Carnivora; family Mustelidae; genus Mustela; species Mustela nigripes. Next base: position 9,887,431 of record NC_081561.1, read on the forward strand.
GGGGAGGGTATGTGCTTTGGTGAGTGCTGTGAAGTGTGTAAACCTGGTGATTCACAGACCTGTACCCCTGGGGATAAAAATATATGTTTATAAAAAATAAAAATAAAATAAAAAATAATAATAACAACACTTTTTACCACCTTTTAGCATCAAACAGGTATTGATGCAGATGGCTCTAGAACTCAAGCTTTTGAAACTACATACTCTATAGCCTAACTCTATGTGTTAAAATTTCTGGTACTTAATTAAAATGTAGCAAATAAATGTAACAGCCCATTAGGTACAATTTTTTTTTTTTTAAAATAACTAAGATTTTAGGTCACACCACATTTCTGAGGTAAAGGGTGAGAACCAAGACCTCAGCACAGGAGCTGAATTATGCCCGCTGTCTTCTTAGAACATGTCCTCAAATTCTGGTCCCATAGAGGCAGTGGGTTCCCCCAGGGAAAATGTCCTCTCCTTCCAACCTGAAACTAACTCCTCTCACTGGCATACCCCCCTTAAGAAGGCCTTTGGGATCCATCACTAAAAGGAATTTAAAAAAAAAAAAATGAAGGAAAAAAAGAAAAGAATTAGTAAAAAGAAAGAAAGAAAGAAAACGTTAACTGACATTGCTCTCAAGCAAAGGTCAGTTTGAAAGTTACTCACCATATAAAGTTACTCATCTGTTATATATAATAAAATGAAAGTCCACTGGGTAAAAATTTATGGACAGTTTCTTTATCAAAGAAACAGAACAATTATAACAATGATTAAAAGAAGCCTCTGGACTCTTACTACACACCGGCACTGTGGATTTCCACAGCTATTCTCTTAGTCATTTCTCATGATGTATCTGATAGGCAGATATTATGCCCATTTCACAGATGAGCCAACTGAGGTTTGGTTCCCCAGTGAACATTTTCAGCAAGGATTCCTTTCTGCTTAGGGAGGATGCTATCCAGGGAAAAATTGAGGTCTCTGTCTTAAAGAGACTCCTGGTGTTACCATCCCCATCAACACTACCAACTCTCCAAACCCTCACAGAAGTCAACCACGGCTACATCTTAGGATTACGCTGTGAAACTTCGCTGAATGTCTGATTAGTACATGGCTCCCAACAGTAGGCAGACTTTGTTTTTTTGGTTTTAACAACTGTCAACTTCCAAACAGAGAGGTCATCTGATACTCTATACTTATTATTCAATGGTGTGGTTTTTATGAATGCCAGATCTTTTCTATTTCTTAAAACCCACTACAGAGTTGGTGCTCATTAAAAAATCAAAAAGAAAAACCAACCAAACAAGCAACAGCAATAAGAAAAATACTGTCTGTCCTCAAGGGGTGTAGATATCTAACAAGTAAAGGCGGCAAAAACATGGAGGTTGGTAATTTTCTTCTTGGACCCTATAAGTAAATGATGGCCTCCTGGGTTTGTAGTTTATAGATCTACTGTACAGAAAGGCTCATTTGTTTTTACGGCTTCACATTCCGTTTTAATTTTGTCAGTTGGTCAGAATAAATGCAATATATTATCTGCAGAGTATATTCATGTGAATAATACATTGCAACCCTTAATGAAATACCACATGCTAAAATTAATTAAAAGGATACCTTTTAGCACAAAACCTAAAGGGAAATGGGGAAAGAGAGCACACTTCTATTTTAGAGAGAAATTAGTTTTTTTTTTTTTAATATCACTCTGCAATACCTATATTGACTCTCAAGATGTTTGTTTTATGCATTCAAATTAATAGTGTAAAAGGCAATTCTGTATTTGTGAACAGTCTGTGCTCATGCCCAACATCCAATGTACCAGGACTAACCCAACCTCCCTTCTTTTTCTTAGGGCCAGAGGAAGCTGAGACTCCCCTCTCTGTTTCCAAAGGTAACTTGATGATCTCCAGGCTCTACTTCTCATCCCTGCCACCAGGGTCAGTCCCTCTTTAATCTCACTTATCTCTTCCTGCCTTACTCAGCACCATCTCCTCTGTAATCTCTTTGCATGGTAAACACATCCCCTTATATCCATAATATATTTTCTGAACAATCCCTCCAACTTCTCTTCCGGTCCAAAGCTTGGTTCTCACCTAAATTCAGCATCTCTGGCTATTTACACACGTATACATGTGCAAGACATCCAAAAACACTCATCATTAATCTCCCAGCACATAAATCCAAAAAGGATGAAGAACTAGACCAAGTATCCACGTTATATGTTCTTGATAAATGAAGATAGCATTTCCATTTTACACTGGACATGGTGGGGGGAGGGAGGTCCCTTTATGGTGCACAACCCATGTTTGGTGCGTAGTGGGTGCCCACTAGGTATTTGCTGAATGAGTGCATGCAAGAATGAATGAAATCCTTCCTGTTCACTACACAGAGTTGAATATCTAAATCTACATCAATTGGGATAAAAAGATGGACGGGTAGGAAGCATGGAGAAACTACAGAAAAAGCGCTATGTGGGCAAAAAGACCTGCTTACCACATGAAGGCTTTCATGGAAATAGAGCCCCACATCATAAAAGTTTCCATCATGCCTCACTGGGTGTGTTGTGGTCTTCAGCTGCTCTGTATGCCTCCACTGCATGGGACAGCCACCTGGTCGAGGGAGCAAGGACACTCTGAGGAGGTAAGAGCCTCGGGGAGCCTTGTTCTTGAGGCCCCTTAGGCATTTCATCTGCATTTGAAGACGCTGAGGCTCCTGACCCTGCACAACCTAAAGACAAGACAGGTCTTTGAAATATGCAGGAACTGGGTAAAACCACGCAATTAGCCACAATGCGATTCTCGGGGGTGGGGGGAAATAGACAATTATTTTCGCTCAACCTGTAATTGTTAGGTATTAGTAATGATAACAGGGGAGGACACAAGATATATAATTAGGAGGTCAAAAGCCAAACCTGCCAATTATGCCAGGGAAAGTTTAGCCAATTTTTAAGCATGGTATGTTAATGATCTGTGACATCAGAAACCATTCATCTATTATAATAAGATAGAATTAACAGGAAACCAACACTTCTAAAAACCACACATCATGCCTCTCCAAGGTTATCTGGGATGGGAGAACATGGGCCGTGAGCTCCAGCTCAGAGTTCGAAAGGCGACAGTCCTTCCCTCTGACACTAATCACAGACCATATGACACTGTAGGAGAGGAAACCATTTTTGCCGACCCTTCACGATCTTCGCTGGACTCCAACTTAAATTTACATGAAAAGGGTTAACAAGAGAAAGAAGCCGAAGTTTTATTATTGCACAGCAAGGCCCAGGAATGACATGGAGACCTACAGAAATGACCAAGAGAGGCATTTATAGGAAGAGAGACAATAGCGCATTTCTTTGGGGATCCAGGATTTTGTTAGGTGACACCAAGGGATGCATGTAATTCTGTGACATTTTGTCAGGCTGTTAGAGAGTAAACTTTCCTTTGCTGTGGCAGGAGGTAGAGAGGCATTTTAGGAGGACAGACAGTACACTGGCGAGAGGCTGACAGAATAAAGAAAACAGGTGTTAGAGGGTTTTAGTGAGGAAGGAATTCTAAGCTAAGTTTGGCCTGAAGTAGTAGATTGGTAAAAATAAATAGCAAAGTTTCTACAGCTTTCTCCTTTTAAGAGTTCCAATCACTGGCGATAAGGATATTTTTTCACTTCTCAATACAGGAAGGGTACCTTCCGTATGGGAGATAGTATTCCTGAGTTCAGGGGGACAGAGGAGGGTCTGAGGGGTCTTGCACTGGTTGCTTCTCAAGCAACTTCACTTCAAAATAATCCCTGTGCCACTCTGGTACATTCTGGAAACCTACCATTGGCCCCTAGACCACACTGAAGAGGGAAGTCCAAAGTAGGTCAGACAAACACCGATAGATAGTTTAATACAATTTCAACATGAGGTCAACTAGCCCCATCAGTTTCACATGCGAATAAATGAATAAAGGAAGGGTAGCATTTGTATACGCTTTAACCTACAAGTCAGCATAAATTGTAGGTAACTAAAGAACACGATTCGGGCATATTTTATGGGACATTGGAATTTCATTGCTTACCTTCAGCTGACAGAAATAGGCCATTTTCATTTTTAGTAAGTGCCAGAAAGTTTATACGAATTGATAAGATTTTTAATGGACTTGTTTCAGATTAAACAAAAATTAAACTGGGATTATTAATAACTCCAATGTCATTAAGTCATGTTTTCTATACTAATAAGTCCCAAATAGTCTTCAGAATAATTTGACCTCAAAGAATTCTCTATTACATTGTGCTTTAAGCAAAAAATAATGTCGTTTTTGGAAACAGGTTACTCTCTTGGCTACTGGAGTTAGTAGCATACCCATTAATCTGCAACCAACAGTAAGTACTTAGGAATCCCGCCTTGACTTTATTTTGTTAGTGATAATATATATTTCCATATAGATAGTATGCTTCTGGAATCAAATCACAGTTAAATAAACAATGAAAGTTGCTAAACTTCTGTTTTTGTTTTTTGGGTTTTTTTCATATGAGTCATACTTAAAAGCCTATCGGAATAACAATTATTTTTGGTTTAATTAGAAAATCTTAATTAACAATAAGGACTTAACCTTCATATTTTGGTTTCCAAAAATATTTTAAAAATTAACACCATGTGAATAAATAAGACAATCTCTTTAAACCTCAAGGCAGGATTACCGATGCAGGCAGACCGAGTTATTAAACACATTCTAAATTAAACGCCTCTATGAGTTTTATACTGAAATATATTGTGATAGTTTTGCATGCCAAATGTGACATTTTGTCACATTTTAGATTCATCTTCTGTAGTAATTTTGGAAATGTCATACAAACAAAGATTTTGTCATTTACCAATGGAATTACTATGCATGGTTGCTTAGGCATCTCTTCGCTGGTTCTTGTGGTTGTTTCAAGTCAGCAAGCCATAAAAAATCTTTATCTCTCTGAAACACAGCAATTTGGAAGATAATCGAATGGTGACTAGGGGGCAGAAATGCCAGTCTGAGGAATTATACCACAATCTCTCTTGCATTTACAACCTTCCTCAAAGCGTATGTCAGATGAGTAGGGAAAGAAGACAGAAGATTCATCAAATCTCAAACCTTGTCTCATTTGCATGGTGGCAGCTCTGCCTCATTGTCTAGTGACAACCCAGCGCGGTGCCAGGGACACCTTTTTTGAGGAATTCCAATGCCTTTACAACTGAGAATTTTAGCTGTTCTATCTTAGCAAAGAATTCTCATCAAAAATATTTACCAAGCCCTGCTGAAACTCTGTTTCTCTAAAGGGTCCCCCAAGAGGAAAAGCACCACAGGAAAAGAAGTCGATAACAACTGATCTCATCACTTTAACATTTTGTGGCAGAGGAAAAGTTCCTGGTGAGAGCCTCACCTTCCAGCAAGGTCCTGCTGCTCCCTTTGATTCGCGAGTGACTTCTGGGAGGGTGCAGAGCTTGGCTGAGCTGTCTTCTTTACAGACATTTAGCTCTGCAATTAATGGTTGACTTCGTGCTCTGCTAGCAGTTACAAGAAGAAGGGAGATAAAAGGAACAGAAATCGACAGTGGGCATAATGAAAAGGTTTGCCCTTGGAAACACAACACAATTTGATGTTTTCCTTAAACATCGTGTCAGATTAACTGAGAACTAGATAAACACCACATTACCACCATTGATTAAAGTTGGGGAGATGAGTAGCTTTTGAAATGGGATCCAACAAAATACAAGACTCACTATATTCCGTATTGATCTATCAGCAATTAAAATGCGGCTTGTTTCAGAAATTACCAGAAGGTTACATATTTGGTAAGATGTTTAGCCACCTTATTTTCTACCCCCACCCCTTCTAGCCTATAAATTGGTAAAGAATCGCTGGAATGGGAAAAGCATTTAAATAGATGAATAGCTGATATGATACAAACTTTTTCTTTTATTTTTTTGACGCAATGATCAGAGATGAAGATCTATTTCTACCTTCAAAATGTTCCGTAGGCTTTTTTATTTTTTCTCCAATTAACATTTATTGTCTTTATTTGAGCTTCTTTGTTACTATTTATTTATTTATTTATTTATTTATTTATTTAAAGCTTCACGCATCCTAACAACATGCGCCTGCTTTCCCATATTCATTTGAATTAAGAAGGATCTTGTATTTCACTTCTCCTGACTTAAGCTTAATTCCATCAGCAGGGCCATCTGTGACAATGACTGTACCCCCACCAGAGGAATGGCCTTTCTGGATCTCACAGCTGATTTAGTTTCTTGTGATAGAAATTATTTCCCTTAATTTGGTTAGAGCTACACTGACACAAGGGTTCATTAGGACACCCATTTGCTGGCAATTCAATTTCAAATTAAATACACTTTGTTGTAAATTTTATTACTTTTAAACTACTGTATCTATTGTCTTTAATGGCCCTATTATACAGTTATGAAGGTAAACAGATTTCATTAGTAAACATCAAACATGTTATGTTAACCGGAGTGAAATGGTTTCCTCAGTTTCTTTCTTTGTTCTCTTGGCAAGCATAGCATGGCACTCATGAAATATCTTAAAAACTTAATCTAAATAATTAGATGCTGAATTCATGATTATAATCCTAAAGGGGGAAAAAAAAAGATCCTTAGTTGCAATCCCAGTTCTTTATAATTAAAGGTATTCTAAAAATACCTTCCTTAGTTAAACAGGAACATGCACATCAAAAGGTTAATACACAGTTTTAATATTATATCAGGTACCTTGATTTAAGTCTACAGATTTGTGTCCCCTTGGAGCAGTCACACCCTGGTCCAGGAGCCAGACCAGACATGAGCTCATTTTGAATTAGGTCCTGTGGCATATTATTACTCTCTTTTTTTTTTTTTTTTTAACCTCATGTACAGCTCTTATTAATTTTGTGATTATATAAATATATGTTTACATTTGCACATTATATAAAATCTGATTATATAAAAAGCCCCCCAAAAAGTCGTCCATTAGTCCACCACTCAGAGATAAACCCTGATAAAATACTGAGGTCTATTCATCATAGCTAGGTAACTAAACACACCTTTCTTTTTTTCTTTACAAAATAAGGCCAAAGATGTAAATAGTATTTTGTCACCCATATTTACCACTTCGTACATTAAAGGCATTTTCTATGAGATCAAGGTGTTTTCCTACAACATAATCTTATTGTTGGAAACTTTAGTTCCAATTCTCACTCTTTTCATCCATAATTAAGTCTCTTGCATATAACATCTTGTTTACCTCCCTGGCAGAGATCACAGCTACCGCCCTGAGTGTTGACTGACACCTCCTGTCCCCGCGGCCTGTTCTTGGGGGCGCTGAAGACCCTTCACAGAGAGATAGGTCCCACTCCTATTGATACCTTATTTTCCCTGCTATTTGGATCATAAATTAAGCAAAATGACAATGAATAAACAACATTGGTGTCTACAACAAGATTTCTCAACCTCTGCCCTATTGACATTTTGAACCACATAACCCTTTGTTTAGGCTGGCCCACACTGTAGAATGTTCGGCAAGATCCCTGGCCCCTGCACACTAGATGCCATTAAGAGACCCTCTCCTAGTCCCAGTAGTGACAACAGAAAATGTCTCCAGACATTGCCAAACGTCCCCTGCAGGCAAAATTGATCCCTGTTGAACATCACTGATATGTAGCATGAATAGTTATTGCTGACTGCTTAGCGTGTTCAAGACACTCTTTTAAATAAGTTGTATCTATTATTTTGTTTAAACCTGACTATAGTCCAACAAGGTATTCTTATTTCTGCTACACTGATGAACCGATGCCGGAAAATGTTGAATATCTTATCTGAGGTTGCATAGCCCTAAGAGGTAAAGCCCAAGATTCAAAGTGGGAACATCTAACTTGAAGCCCCCTCTGAACCCACACCCACTACTTCTGTCTCTCCTCTCCTGGCATGGAGAAGCAGCAAGTGGCATCCCCAGATCTTGGAAGTTCCTACACTGGCTCAAGGAGGTAGTGGCAAACAAGACATGGCTCCCAGCTCTGCGCCATCACCAGAATGCCCCATGGCCAACAGCTGAATATGAATGATAGGGCACAGATAAATTTCAGGAGGAAAGGAAGTTACAGTTTCCACAAGCCTGATCCTCAAGGTCAATCAAACTGGGGTGCCTGTTACCTACAATTGATCCACATTTAATCTAGAGTGAAGCATACAAAAGAAAAGAAAATGCATTGAGTCCACCAGGAAGGAACATACTTCTTGCAGGTTTTGTCGGTCTTTAAATGGGACATAGGGATGTACTGATGGAGGCCTTCCCCTTCAAATTTCAAATCCTGTATCAAAAGAAAGCAGAAATAAAATAAAATTGATTAAAAATTCACTTGAAACACTCCATGCAAAGTGGGTTTTTCTAAGACCTGGATATGCTTGCCCTAAAGGTTAAGGTTCCCGAAGACAAATAAAAACATGGGGGTTATACCTTTAACAGCCCCCTTTTGTAGAATATGACTTTCCTCACTCTGCTTAGTTACTTTTGGCCAGGAAGGTGGAGAGAATAACAAAGAACATCAAAAAAGGAGGAGAAGAGAGAGAGAGAACTCAAGATGAAACCTTCAATCCTTTACAAGCAGTACTTCTGCCTTATGCTATGGGTCACACAGATCAACCCCGGTAGAGTGTAAGAGGGAACTACAAAATGTGCTAATAGGAGGCCAGGACCCTGACTCCACAGCAATCATGAAGGCCAGACAAGCAAATGTTGGCAGTTCCTTAATAAGTCTCAAGGTTGGAATGATGTTCCACGGCTCCTAGCTCTGTCCTCTGGACACCTGGGTCGGGTCCACTTCATAGATCTTCTTTGCTAGCCCGTGTTGGCAGTAAAGTCACTTCCTCAGCTGGTTTCCAGCCAGTAGATTTGGGAGTCCAAGGTCACCCTTATTTTGGTTTCTCTCTGTCTCTTTTAGTTCAAGCAGTTGGCTTTTCTGCTTATCTAATTCCATTTACAACTCTGTGAATCTTCTGTGAATCTTAGAAGAGTTCACTTCATAAGACAAATACCAAATCTAGAAATCTCTTGAGGAGAAGGCCTTCCCTACCACAGGCTTCCACTGAAAGGATGCCATGTGATGTATTGTGCTTGGTTTTGATAAATAAGTTTCTTGATACAGCTCTGCCAAAAGAAGCTCTGGAATACGTATGTGAGATCTAATAAAACATCAGATTCGACTAAATAAATATTCTTAAGTTTAATGGCATATTAATTAGCAGTGAGATTTCATAATGACAATGTTCATCTATGTTTACTGACCACTGATACCCTACTGGGCACTGTACTTCATTCAGTTTCTTATTCTGTAGATATCTATTACGGTTTCATTTTATGCCAGACACAGTGCTAGAAGCCAGGAATACAGTGGTATATAAAGATCTATATTATATCTGAAATTATAAACTCATCTTTCTAATGGACATAATAAATAAAATTAACTAGAAAAATAAACAAAACAATGACAAGGATGGTAGGAACAATCCAAAGAAGAGTCTGGAGAGGACTTTTAAGGGACAAGGTTGTGGGAGAAAGGTTAGAAAAGAATGACTTTTTTAAAATGAGACCTGAGTTGAAGAACAGTTTATCCATGCAAAAAGCAAAAGAAATTAGTGCTCCGGGCAGAAAGAACAGCATGTACAAAAGTCCTGAGGTAGGACATAGTTTTATATATTTTAAAAAGAAAATCAGTGTGGCCTAAGTACAGCCCCGAAGGAGAAAATAGGAAAACTGGGCTAGAAACATAAATAGGTTCTTGCATGACTTGCAGGTGATGTTAACTGACCTACATATTATGTGCAACTGGGAAGCCAGTAAAAGTTTTAAGTAAATGAGTAGTAATTATCTGTCCTATGTATCACCAGTGATGAAAACTTAAAAATATTAAATGCATGTTTATTTATTCTTCTTTCCTATAAATTATGTTTCTCAGCAAAACTCAGCTACTATAGCTCCAGATAATTGGAGAGGGGAAATGTCTTCCCAATATGGAGGACACTAAAAAGGAATCACAACTGGGAAGCCTAGGTGGCACAGTCAGGTGAGACTCTGCCTCTTGATTTCAGCTCAGGTCATCATCTCAGGGTCATGAGATCGAGTCCCCCAGTCAGGCTCTGTGCTCAGTGCAGAGTCTGCTAAAGACTCTCCCTCTCTCTCTGCACCCCCCAAATAAATAAATAAATCTAAAAAAAAAAAATCACAACTAAAATGCATAAGGCAGAGGGAAACCTTTCCACTTTTGCTCCTAGTGGATTATGAACCGGAGAAGGAGGTAAAAATAAGGGAACCAAGCAGCTAAATGTGCATGAGGAGTGGCTTTTTCTCACCCCAACCCTTCCTCTCCAAGGCAGAAATCCTTCGGAATTACAGAAGAAGTGTGAGACAGTTTGAGGAGAAATCAAAGAATAGAAGGGTCATGCCAGGCTTTCAATTCAAATTCTGAGAAGAGACACATCCCATGGTAACCCCATCTACCAACACGGTGGGTGTGACATTAGTTAACCGCATTAGAGCAAAATGGAGCTTTGTTGTGGTTGATCACCAAGAAGGGCCAAGTTTAGGATCTATATTGGTGAGGGTCCCAGCAGAAACATATGCATTCTCAAAATTAGATGACTGGAGGAGGAAGATTTATTTATAAATGTGTCATTGCAAAGCTGTGGATTTAGGATCAGGCTTTTTTCACTGTTAGGCTTGGAGGGTTGAGGAGACAGAGTAGTCACCAGACCCTGGAAGGAGAGTCATATAAAGTCATCTGTCTTGATTAGAACAATGACCCTGGGAGGAGGGATTGAGGCAGCTCAATGCAGGGAGAGCAGAACTATCACATGACCTCTCTTCTCTCCTTCCTAACCCTTAACAACATTCCCTATTAATGGGAAGCAACCAGAAGCCACAGGGAACAGTAACCCTATGGATGTGCCCTCACAGTTTAGTCTTGTACGACAGAAAACACTATAGATTAAGCCTGGCAACCTTACCGAGGAGCTAATGGTGTACCTAGAATAAGCTGTAGGGTGAACCACTTCACTAAACTAGGAAGTTTTGCCGATGAATTGAGTGAGGAAGATGAGGGGAAATAAAAAACCAAAAATGAATTTCAAATTTCTGGCCTAAGTCAATGTTCTCTAGTGCCATTTACTGGGATAGGACATATGGGATAGATAATGCAAACAACAGTTATTGTTATTGATTTTATTTTATTTTATTTTATTTATTTATTTGAGAGACTGAGAGAGAGCATGAGCAGGAGGAGGGACAGAGGAAGAAGCAGACTACCCGTGGACCAATGTGGATCCCTGGACTCTGGGATCGTGACCTGAGCCAAAGGCAGATGCTTAACCAACATAGCCACCCAGGGGCCTGCAAACAAGGTTTTGAGGAAAAAAATATCAGCTTCCAGGTTGGACATGTTAAATCTGCAGTGTTTTTGTGATACCCACATGGCAATGGTAAGCAGGAGTGAGATAGGGAGTCTGACAGTAAGAGGAGAAATCAGAGCTTCTGGCTGTCCCCAGCAAGATAATGGAATTTAGGTGATGGGAATGAGAGAAGCCACCTTGAGACACTTCTAAGCACCTCTGGAGTCTATCATTTGATTCTTACAACAGCCCTAGGATGGCTATGCTCTGAGCGATATACTGATTCTGCAGATGGGTAAACTTCAGGCTCTTGCCCAAGGTTGTAGCACATGGTGGAGTCTGGAGCCAGCTCTCTGAGGTTCCAGAGCTCAGTTCTTAATCCATGGAATTGGCCTTTCTCGTAGTCGCCTTGCTGTTTTAGAGGCTACATGCATAGGGTGACCGTTTTCTTCACTCACTTGACCCCATATAGTTTCTATTATTAGCCCTTCATCCACATCCTTGTAAAAACAATTAAGATTAGGATCAATGGTTGTATATAATCCTTTGGAAATGAATAAAAAGGGCCAAACAGTAAAACTTTATTAAAACAGGAAATTTTCCTTTGCACCAACCATTTTCCAAAAGAGATCAAACAGAGCCAGCATGGTTTGCAAAGAGAATGAATGCCCTCATCGAGCTAACTATTTTCAAATCCTCTCAAGTACGTGAGAAACATCGATTATTTATTAACAGTAAACTAATTAAAATTTATCACCTCATTAAGGAAGATTTTATCACAAACTTTATGATGTAACAATTATTTCATGCAGCTTTGGTCGTATTTCTTCTTCCATATAAAATAACTCTTTTTTGTATAGAGTGTATTCCAAAATATTTTGCAACACAGACTTTCTACCATATCCTCTTCATCTGAACAAGTGATAGTTTGTTATAATTGGGGATTACCCAGAGAACAGTTTGGCAAAAATTATCAGTAAATACTGTTGCTAAACCAGAAATTAAGATAGCTATGTTCTGCATATTCATCCAACATCTAATTAGATATCACTAAAAATTTAAATATTGACTTCCCAAAAATATGTCTTCATATTTTCCTGGTCTGAACCACGTTTTCTAACAAAAGTAAGAAAAAATTACAAGGACGACAAGATTGTTCTGGATGCTTCTATACTCAAAAAAATAAATAAATAAATAAGATAATGACTCTAAAAGTTGCTAGTTTTTTCATAAATATCCAAAGACCCTCAAAAACTATTTCTATTTCCTTGTCTCTCTCTCTCTCTTTTTTTTTTACAAGTAATGTTAAGTCACCAAAGAATCAGTTGATGTCTATTTTTCATTTTATCTAACAGTGAATTCTTTACTTGGATGTTATTATTCAGACTCTTTTTGCCTGTGATAATGGCTAGCACAGGGAAAAAGAAAGAAATGAAGGACATAATTCAATTTTAGCTAATATTTGTTGAGTACCTGAAATATACTAGGCACTGAACTATGGGGATTTTATATAACAGCTTCTGAGTCCTCACATTAACTCTTTCAGATAAACACTATTATTATGCTTGCTTTTGAAGTGAGGAAACTGAGTAAAGCAAGATTAGATCAAGCCTGGAGTGTTGGCCTCTAGAACACATGTTCCTAATCCTTATATTATGGAGTTCTGAGTTTGATTTTTTTGTTGTTGTTTTTAAATATTTATTTATTTATTTAAGAGAGAGCAAGAGAGCACAAAAGGGAGAGTCAGGCAGAGGGAGAGGGAGAAGCAGGCTCCCCACTAAGCAGGGAGCCCAATGTGGAACTCAATCCGAGGACTCTGGGATAATGACCTAAGCTGAAGACAGACACTTAATCGACTGAGCCACGCAGGCACCCATGAGTTTAATATTGTTTAACCATATATTAGGTGATTCGAACGAACTCTCTTTATTCAAAAGCAATGCTTGGTAGGCAAATACACCATATGAGAAAGTATTGCCACACTACAATTACATATTTAGAAATAACAAAAACCTAAATTTATATGGAAAATCATCTCTATACTGGAATTCCATATATCAAATTTATAAAACAGTAGTATTAAAACTGCCTTTGAACTCAATGTCAGTCCTTCAATTTTTTTTTTCTAAAAACTTAAAATTTGATGAGCATGCCAAGCAATGCATGCAATATATATAGTGAAATCTTGCATGGAAATGCATGATCTACACATCTATGTAGAAATGCCATCCCTGGTGTTTTAACTATTTTAATTTTCTCTCAGTTTTCAAAAAAATTCACATTTAAGTACATAGGTACAAGCAACTTTAAGATATGTCAATCTTAAATATGTATATATCACTAAATGTATACATAGGATCTGTATATATGATATAATGAATACTTCTATGATGATTGAAAATGTAAATATGTCATAAAAATAAAAATGCTAAGTCAAATCATAGGTGAGAGTGGAATTATCCTTTGAAGGGCACAACCTTACTAAAATAATTCACTTTAAATAGAGCCATTTGTAAAATTACTTAAACTGAACGATTAACCCAATAGGCATCAAGCTAAAAAATAATAGGCAAAACTGCCTTGGAAAACTTAAATAGTTTAAATTTATGGATGAAACCCAAAAAAATGTCTAGGCACTTTAAACTCTGGATTAATGTTTTTTTTAAATATCAGAGTGAGAAGTGAGGATACACCATGGTTAAAACAAAACAAAACAAAACAAAACAACAACAACAACAAAAGCAAAACAAAACAAAAAAACTTCCAAAAGTATTTCTTCAAATATATGCCAAAAAACAATGAAAGTTGTTTTTCCATTCTACACCATCTTTTATATGAATCTCAGGGGAGCCAGATCCCAGATCCATATAAGAATGGGTTTTCGAGGGGTGCATGGATGGCTTTTCTGACGGGCTGAGTAATATTCCATAGTATCAATGAACCACATCTTCTTTATCCATTCATCTGTTGAAGGACATCTCTGTTCCTTCCATAGTTTGGTTATTGTGGACATTGCTGCTATGAACATTAGGGTGCATGTGTCCTTTTCTTTCACTAAGTCTGTATCTTTGGAGTAAATAGTGCAAATACGGGGTCACAGGTTAGCTCTATTTTGAACTTCTCGAGAAACCTCCATACTGTTTTCCAGAGTGGCTATATCAACTTGCATTCCAACCAACATTGTAAGAAGGTCCCCCTTTCTCCACATCCTTGCCAACACTTATTGTTTCCTGTCTTGTTAATTTTTGCCATTCTAACGGGTGTAAGTTGATATCTTATTTGTGGTTTTGATTTGTATTTCCCTGATAGCTAGTGGCACTGAACATTTTTTCATATGTCTTTTAGCCAGTTGCATGTCTTCTTTGGAGAAGTGTCTGTTCATGTCTTCTGTCCATTTCTTGACTAGATTATTTGGTTTTTTGGATGTTAAGTTTGAGAAGTTCTTTATACATTTTGGATACTAACCCTTCATCCGTAATGTCATTTACAGATATCGTCTCCCATTCTGTGGGTTGCTTCCTAGCTTTGTTGACTGTTCCCTTTGCTGTGCAAAAGGTTTTTATCTTGATGAAGTCCCAAAAGTTCATTTTTACTCTTTTTCCCCTTGTCTTTATAAACATGTGTTGAAAGAGGTCCCTGTGGTCAAAGTTAAAGAGGTTACTGTCTGTGTTCTCCTCTAGGATTTTGATGGATTCCTGTCTCACATTTAGGTCTTTCATGAACTTTGAGTTTATCTTTTTAATAACTGCTTTACTGAGTCATGAAGTAAAGAAATGTTTCTTACATTTAATATAAAATCATGCCTTTAAATGAAAATAAAATAATAAAATAAAATAAATCATATCTTTTGCCTTTCAAATAAAGTGTCTACCAAGACCTAATACCATGAAAACTCTTTCTTCATGTACTGTTTCTATTTATTTATTTATTTATTTTGAGAGAAATAGAGAGCACAAGCAGGGAAGAGAGGTAGGGAGAGAAGGAGAGAATCTTAAGCAGGCTCTATGTCCAGCAGAGAGCCTGACACAGGGCTTGATCTCAGGACCCTGAGATCATGACCTGAGCAGAAACCAAGACTCAGATGCTTAGCCACCTGAGCCACCTTGTCTTTTTAGAAGAAGACTTCTAGGGTGACAAAATAATGGCAGTTGGACAGAGAAACTTCTACTTTATGGAAGAATTACAGCTAATAAATTTACACAAAGTGGTGATATATAAATCCATAATTTTGCAATTCTTTATGAAATTATTATTTCAAGCAAGAATTACCAATTGATACGCTATAAAAACACTCAAAAGTGAGTGGTAGATAAGGAAGTGGATATTGTTTGCTACAAAGTAGTATGACACAGATTTTTTTTGTTTCAAAGGGAAAATAATAGATGAGTCAAGCTATCCATGACTAATTTTAGCACATAAATGATACAATAACCAGATATTACTCATCTCTAGATGTGTCAAAATATGGACTTCCCAATATTGTTTCTAATGTCTTCCAACCAAAGATATTCATCTTGAATTCAGTCAGCAGCTTTAGATCAACTTCCATATTATTAGAAGTACAAGGAATAAGACAACAGGCTAACATCATCAGATGGAAGCAATGTCACACATCTGTCTACAGAATGTTTACAGTACATCTGAGCCAATCAACCTGTCAGGCTTGACTTACAAGACACAAGACAAGATGTACTGCATGGTCCTGATTAGTTCCTGGTTTGGACAAAAATAAAGTAAAGGGTATTTTGGGGATAGCTGTTGTATTTGAGTATACATTGGATATTAAATAAAATTAAGAAATTATTTTGAATTTGATTAACTATGCTGATAGCTTGGAATTGATCTTATTTTTTGATGGCATAAGGAAGTTACTTTGTTTGGGGGGGTGCTGGCTCCACATGCCTCTTACAAAATGAACATAATTATTCATTATACGGCTGACCCTTCTTCTAAGACCTGTCAATGGAGATGTCCAATGGTTTCTTATTATAAAACTGCCATCGGATAATGGCCTTTAGTAAGGGACTGGCCACCAGAATGACCACCCTCAGTGGTCACTGCTAAAATTAGCCAGGAGAACTGGACCC
Organism: Mustela nigripes; assembly: GCF_022355385.1. Taxonomy (NCBI): domain Eukaryota; kingdom Metazoa; phylum Chordata; class Mammalia; order Carnivora; family Mustelidae; genus Mustela; species Mustela nigripes. Next base: position 9,903,874 of record NC_081561.1, read on the forward strand.
ATGAGAGAAAGGTTACATATTTCTGACTTAACCTTTTAAAATATTAAACAATGAGTTTTAGGTCACCAGAGTGGAATATTGGGTCAAAGAGTCCCAAACAAATCACTTCATGATGATTACCCTAAAAATCAGTATCTTTACTTTTACCCTAATCCCTTAAAGGCTTAATTCCTCTTTTTCATATTTCTCTGAAGTTATACTCTGCAACAGTAGTTCTCTTTATTAAGTTGACCCAAGAGAGGAGTAATTTCACTAGAGAACCAATTAGTGCACTTGAGAATATTTTTTTAATGTGAATTTTAAGATAAAAGGATTAGACACCAAAGTTTCCTATACATGCGATGTATATTTGGTTTCCAATTGACATTTCTTCATAGATGTTATTTTCTTGTGAGAGAGGTGGAAAATTTAGCAGATGTAAATTCATTGTTATAGTGGTCAAAGTAATATTTTGAAAGCTTTTCATTACCTGAGCAAAGTTGTCTCTGTGAAGCTTTATTGGGCAGTAAAATAGAGTGAATAAGAAGAGCTAGGGTACCTAGTGGCTCAGTGGGTTAAACCTCTGCCGTTGGCTCAGGTCATGATCTCAAGGTCCTGAGATTGAGCCCCTTGTCGGGCTCTCTGCTCAGCAGGGAGCCTGCTTCCCCCTCTCTCTCTCTGCCTGCCTCTCTGCCTATTTGTGATCTCTCTCTCTCTGTCAAATAAATAAAACCTTTTAAAAAATAGCTAATAATTTATGATTGATAATCATAGCTAATAATTTTTTCCTAAACCAAAAAAATTAAAAAAAAATAAAAACTTTAATATTTCAGGTTCTTTTTGGAAAATTTCTATGAACCTGTAAAACATCTTTTACACTATATATATATATTTTTTTTTAATTTGGAAATGGTTTTAAAATGTGATTTATTCACTGCCGTGTGAAAATATTTTTCTTTTTTTCAACAACATTTTAAAACAAGTTTATTGTGATGTAAGTAATATTTAAAAGCCTGCACATTTCATGAGTACAATTGGATGAGTATGGAAACTATCACTCTAATCAGAATGATAGACACAGCCATCATTTCCAAAAGTTTCCCTGCATCTTTTTTAATGTGTTGTAAAAATGTTTAGTACAAGATGCACATTCTTGACAAATTTTAAGTAAACATTCAATCTTATTGACTGTACGTACTATGGTATATATCAGTTTTCTAGAACTAATTCCTTTTGTATAAATGAAATTTTATACCAACTTAACAACTCCTGTAAAAACATTGCAAAATGACCTAGGGGAAACTTCGTGAGGAGTGGGATTTCTTTCCTGTACGCTCTGCCGTCAACTTCATTTCCTCTGGCACACGAAGATAGCTGTGCTCTCTGCTCCTGGAATCTTGCTAATAATTTTACCCTTTATTATAATAAATGCATTAAAAACTTGAGGTATGCTATCAGTTATCTATTGCTTTGGGGTCTTTTCAAAGATTTATTTATTTAATTATTTGAGAGCAAAATTGAAAGCAAGAGAGAGAGAGACAGATAGACAGATAGAGAAATAAGTGGGGAGGGGCAGAGGGAGAGACAGTCCTAAACAGACTCCAGGCTGTGTGTGGAAACCCAGGTAGGACTTGATCTCAGCACCCTGAGACCATAACCCTAACCAAAACCAAGAGTCAGATGCTTAACCGACCAGGCGACCTAGGCACCCCTGTTCTCTCTTGCTTTGTAACAAAATCCTTAGCATCTGGAAAGGGCAAACTTTGATCATCCTGCTTTGTGAGGATCAGAAAGCTGGGATTGGCCTAGCAGGATGGTTCTGTCTCAGGGCTACTCACAGACTACAGTGAGTGAGTTAGCAGGGACTGAGTCAGCTCAGGCAGCTGTGAGGAAGCTCTCTTGACCTCACACATGCCCCTGCATGACTGCTTGCTCACACAGCAGCTGACTTCCCCTAAAGTAAGTGATCCAAGAGAGGACCCACACAGAAACCCCTGTCAGCAAAGGCATGCATCGCTTCTCCAGTATTCATTAGAACTTGTACATGATTCCAACCAATACTTCAGGAGAGGTGATGCAGGGCCCAAATCTCAGAAGGTGAGGACCATCAAGATCCTGTTCAGGGTGCCTGCCCCAGGGAGAAGAGGTTACAAAACCCCCATGTCCTTTCCTACTAAGCACCTCATTCTAAAGCATCATTCCAAGGATAATCCATGATCTGCATAAATCTCCAAAATTTTGTGGAAATTGTGGGACTGTGACAAGAACTGGGATCCAGTAAAAACTTGTCATAAAAGAACCACATCTTTAATCATTAAAATCATCTGTTTTTATTTGCATATACTTGGCACACCAGGTTACAGTAGTTTCAGGAGCTCATAAATAGTGATACAAGAAGTTTCTCCATTATGCTGTGCTCAGCACAAGTGTAGCTTCTATCTGTCACCACACAGCCCTATTCCTTCATATTCACAAAATTTCAAAGCTGATGACGTAAATTCTAGCACACACTAATTACCTGGGCGTTGCAGAGTAACAGCAATAGGGGAAAAATTACCAAAAAAAATCCTCTATAAAAAATTATATTTTCTGAAAGGAAGCTACTCAATACAAATGACAAAAAATAAAGTGTTTTGAGGAACTTTCTTTAATACTTATAAAGTTTTGCCTCTAGTATTAAATGTATGCGGGGGCTTTCCAAACATATGGATTATTTTTTTGGCATTATATCTGTTTCCCCTTTTATACTGATGTCATTCATCTTAAGGTTTCCTTAATATTTTATATTACTTTCATTAACAGTTATTTTAAAAAGGAGCTTGATATTCATAGGGAATGAGCAGGCTGACAGTCCAACTTGGGTGGCATGCCTGTTGAGGGTTTTTTGGTTCTTTTATTTTATTTTTTTTTAATATTTATTTACCCACTTGAGATAGAGAGAGAGGGAGAGAGAATCTTAAGCAGGCTCCACTCTCAAGCATCAAGCTGGTCTCAGGGCTCGAACCCAGGACCCTGAGATCACAGCCTGAGCCAAAACCAAGAGTGGGCTCCTCAACCAACTGAGCCACCCAGGCACCCATCTGTGGAGGGTTTTGTCACAGAACAAGGAGAAGCTTCATTGAGAAGTTTCAAGTATGGAGAGCTTTTTAGTGGAGTAATAGAACTAAAACATGGAGCAAGATGAACAGAGGAATAAAAACAGATTCCTCAAAATCATAGACAGAGATAATTTATACATTATTTTATAGAACCAGGTAAAATCTTAACAGGACCTTAAACAAGAACCGCTTTAAATAATGGTGAGAAATTTTACATGAACACACACATACACACACACACACACACACACACACAATCACATATGTATGTTCTGGTCTTTCAATGTCTTCATTCCACATAAAATGACTTTTGCATTTTAGGAGCTTAACAAGCATTCTTTTTTTTAAGATTTTATTTATTTATTTAACACGAGAAAGAGAGAGAGAGAGAGAGCGCGCACAAGCAAGGAAAGCGGCAGGCAGAGGGAGAAGCAGGCTCCCTGCTGTGCAGGGAGCCCGATGCGGGGCTTGATCCCAGAACCCTGGAATCAAATCACCTGAGCTGAAGGCAGACACTTAACCAACTGAGCTACCAAGGGGCCCAATGAGTATTCTTTTTGAACATTAAGTTTACATATATTTCTAGGCTCCTGTTATTTACAATATATAAGAAAAAGTCCTTATCTATAAGAAAATTATGATTGTTTGCAACAAAATATATTTGAATAATAATGCAATGTACTATAGGCTCAAAAACAGGTAAGATGGGAAATTCCTGATTAGTAAAGATATTGGATTAGTAATATATGATTAGGTAGTTAATATTTTTATTATTTTAATAGCACTTATTGGATCAGCTCTTTAATTATACACAACATTGTGACAACATTGTATAATATGAATTAGTATCTCTATCTTATTGAAGCTAATATCCTGAGAGTTTAATTGAGTTGTCTAAGACCACATATGCCTAAGATTTCGAGGTTATTTAAACCCGTTACTCTCTCACTCCGAAATCCAAGTCCATCCGCCATCACATGATATGTTCTTCAAAAGTAACTAACAAGGCAGGTAACACCTAGCTTGAGAAGTTATTTAACACTTTTGACCAAGGAAGTAAAATAATCAGTTATACCTTAAGCATTAATCCGAGAATGGATTAGAACGAAGGGAGAAGAGAAACCAGGAAAACAGCTAAGATTTTGTTAAAGTGCCGTATGCTTGACACTTGTTACCTCATAGGCGGTGAACTACCTTAATAAGAAGCATTTTGTTAATTGCACAGCTGTTCATCAAGGGAAGGAATTTTTATATTTAAAAGAATGTATTTAAGCCACATTGTGATTTTTTCCTTTAGTCACTTGGGGAGGGTGGACTGAAAAAAATTATTTATTTCTATTTTTGTTAAGATTTTTAGAAAAATAGTATCTTCTGAAGTAATTTCTCAGGCGATTCCAAATGGCACAAAACAAGTTCTAGAAGAGAATTCACACTCTTTCTTCCTCCACAGCCTGCCCCACCCTTTCTCATTCCTAACATTCCTGCTTCTGCATTTCTAATTCCCTTCATTCACAAATCGGTCCTAAAAAGTTATATATTCATGCAAAAATTATGACATTGCGAATCATTCCAAGGTTTTACAAGTACCTATGATCACTATACATGCTAAAAGAAGAAAATGACCTTTTCAAAGAGAAGGGCGAAAAAGAAGGTAAGGAATAACCCCCCCCCCCCCCCCCGACCCGCAAGGAGAGCTGGAAAATGATAGCTTTTTTTTTTTTTGATTTTATTTATTTATTTGACAGAGAGAGATCACAGTAGACAGAGAGGCAGGCAGAGAGAGAGATAAAGGGAAGCAGGTTCCCTGCTGAGCAGAGAGACCGATGCGGGACTCGATCCCAGGACCCTGAGATCATGACCCGAGCGGAAGGCAGCAGCTTAACCCACTGAGCCACCCAGGCACCCCGATTTTTGTTTTTAATTACAGACTGGAAATACACATCTTTCACCTTTACAAAAAAATGACAGGATGTGTATTAATATTCCTAGAATATGAGTATTTGCCGGGCACCCACAAGAGCCCTCATGCCCAGTAGGCTGAGGCTAGCCCTGCCCATCACAAGTCTGTGACACGTGATCCAAGCTGAGCCAACATGATTTCAGATTGGAGCCCAATGAGGAGGATTCAGGAATCTAGTACATGGCTTGTGAAGTCCAATCAGATGGAAGTACGGGGCATTTGAAACACTGAGAGAGAAAAAAACCTCCCATATGAATTTTAGCAAATTCATTATTTTATTTATTCATTCAATTAACAATGACGGTGTCTGTCTGTTGTTTGACAATAAGTGCTAAACAAGGTTGGCATATGACCTTGAGGCAAAATAAACATATTAAAACAGGCCCTGAGAATTATAAAATGTCTTTTATAACTATAAAAAATTATAAAATTATAAAAAACATAAAAATTAATTATAAAAATTATTAAACATTATAAGAATTGTCTTTTATGATTATAGATATTATAGATAATATATAATTATAATTCTTATAATTATAATTAGAACCATTAAATGGCTCTAATATTCTGATTTCTCTCCTGACTTAACTGCAGTGAGGCAATTATTAGAGAAGGCATCCACCCAATAAGGAAATAAACTCAAATTCTGCACAACTATATGTCCCAATTCAACAGCTCCAGCCATATCTCAAATCTCCTTTCTTTTTTATTTCACCGTAGTTTCCATATATCTACTTTCAGCTTTCACCATTCATTTCATAATAAGAAAATATCTTGTAAAATTTGCTACACTTTTTGGATTCCAAAACAAATTTGACAAACTACCTTTAGTTTCCAATCCTTAATTAATATATCTCTCCAGGCCATTGAATGAGGCCTCCCTCTAGTTGGTGAAACTGCGGGTGCCCCCCATCCCATAAAGTGTTCGTAGAGTTTTCTGTTTTCTTGTCAATCCCCACATTTCTTTAAACTGTGCATACATGGGCATGTGTATTTAAATAATCTAAACTGAGGCATTAAAACAAAATGAACATGCAAAATGCACTGCAGTGCTTTCCTTTGATTCTAGTTCTCTATGTGATAATCCCACTTGATCTAGAACCATAGAATAATAATAACTGGAATGTCTATATTTGTTTTTTTTTTCCCCAGGAATAGTTAATTCAATTTTATTCATCATCCATTGAGGACACTGAGTACATTAACATTTAAAACAATTATTCACATTCCCTCACCCCATGAATCTTGGTTTGTCAAACTGCCGGAAATGTCACTTGATAGAGATTTGGGCTGAGCAGATGTTCTACTATTCTGCTGTGTCTCAATATGAGTTTGTTTCATCACTTATTTTTCTCCAGCAACTGGCTGAGATCGGTTCTATTGCTTCATAGTATGGGCACCATACCTAGTCCAATTTGGTTCAAATTCCAGTTGGTTGTTGCTAGTTTTGTGACTTCAGACAAATAACTAAATATCTCTGAGTCTTTGTTTCCTCATCTGTAAACTGTGAGTAGGAATATATTTCTAATTTAATTATACATCATTACTATTTTATCAGCCGTAACACTGGGTAATATTGAGTTCTCTGAAAACATATATTTACACATATAAAAATACTATGTATATGTATAAGCTATATATGCAGGCTTTTTTGTTTTTGTTACTCTGCTATTTATTTTCCTTGTTCTCATGTAGTAAGATGAGCAGAAAGCTATAAATTATCTAATCACAATGCCCACTGAACATGTCATATAATATCTATATATAAAATCTATATAATATAAAATGTCATATAATATCAATAATCACTAATCACAATGCCCAGTGAACATGTCATCCACTGGTCCACTTCTGCTTTCTATGCTAGTTCTGACTAAGGAACAATTCTGTTCAGAGTTTGGCTTGTCTTCAAATCAGAAAATAACAAAATGTTGGGGGCACAGATTTTAATGAAGACTTTTGATGGAGCATTTGCCCGGCTCTATAAAATTTATGAAATTAATATTCACCAAGCAACAATTCTTCCCAGAGCTCACTGCCAAGGTCCCAGCCATTTATCCAGAGTAATTAGTATAGCTTCCTTCCCAAAGCTAATCTTTATCCCATGCCTATAATGGCCCAGGCACTCTACTAATTGTTTATCTAAATTATCTCATTCATTATTTGATGTTCTAATATAAGCTTCACACCAAATTATGAAGGGGATACTATTATTATTTCTATTTTATGGAACAAAACAAAAAAAATGAAGCAAAGAGAGGTCAACTTGCCCAAGGTCAAGTTGAATAGCTGGAATCTGAATCCATTCTATTCCCCTCTCCCCCGAGCCTCTGTGCCTGTAATCTCATCCACATGCCATGTCTCCAGTTTCCCATTCCATGTCGTACAACCAAAGAGCTCCACCCAAGGGAAAGTCCGGTGAGTCCAGAATCTAGACCATAAAATAATAATAATAATAACAATAATAGTAATAAATAGCACAATAATAATAATTTACCATTATATAGCACTTTAAATTGTTCAAAAAACATTTTAGATACTGTGTCAAATTGGTCTTTTACAACATAATGAAATAAGAAGGACAAGTGTCATTCCTATTGTTCTGCAGATAAGAACGCTGAGCTATGAAGAGGTCAGACGACTTGCTTCAGATCACGTAAGTGGAACACAGTGTAGCAGGATTCCCAGGCAAGTATGTTATTATGTAACTTGATCATTTTTTTTCTCATGTTTTTATCATATCACAGAGAACCCATTTGGCTGGCTTCTAGCTTGAAAACAATAGGCTAAATGTCTTCAATCATTTTACCTAAAGATATTATGACTGATTCCTACATACTTTTTTATTTTCCTGATTAATCCACATTTTTCTTTAATCTAAAAATACTAGGGCAGCCTCCCAGAGATGAACCCTCCCCTCCCAGGAACCAAGCCCATGATTACTTCACTACCATGGCCTCAGGTAGAACACTGCAG